>NW_005871492.1:447532-454413 GCF_000147115.1 Myotis lucifugus
AATGGTCTGAGGGACAGTGAACTGGCCCCCTGTTTAAAAAGTTTGAGGACTTCTGCTCTAGTGGCATGGATATTATTGCATCCACTGTAACATAGAGTCCTATCACCTTTGCAGATAGTAACCAATGTCTGCTGAGGGCGGAGGGGTGTTATATAAAAGAAGATTCTTTTTCCCACCCTCATACTCCATAGTAGACTGAATCCAGGAGACTGAAGGGAAAATTGTTTCTTTTCTATTTTAATTGCATTAATTCTCCCCACTTGTGAGTTTTTATAATGGTTGGGGATTTCATTAGATGCCTCCCTGGGAAATTAGAAAGTTATGGATTGTGATGGCTTCTATAATCAAATGGAGATTCTATTCTCAGTCTCACTTTCAGGGGAAGGGGATGAGCAGGGATTAAACACAGGTTTCAGGTTTTTAAGGGATCAACTAGCAGTCTTTATTGATTGATCATAATACCCATAGTTTATTGACTTTTACTCTGCAAAAGTGTCCGCCTAGACACCGTGGTCGGCAAACTGCAGTTTGCGAGCCACATGCGGCTCTTTGGCCCCTTGAGTGTGGCTCTTCCTAAGCCTAGAAGTATCCTAATTAAGTTAATAACAATGTACCTACCTATATAGTTTAAGTTTAAAAAATTTGGCTCTCAAAAGAAATTTCAATCGTTGTACTGTTGATATTTGGCTCTGTTGACTAATGAGTTTGCCAACCACTGGCCTAGAGCAGTGGTTCTCAACCTTCTGGCCCTTTAAGTACAGTTCCTCATGTTGTGACCCAACCATAAAATTATTTTCGTTGCTACTTCATAACTGTAATGTTGCTACTGTTATGAATCGTAATGTAAATATCTGATATGCAGGATGGTCTTAGGCGACCCCTGTGAAAGGGTCGTTCCACCACCAAAGGGGTCGCAACCCACAGGTTGAGAACCGCTGGCCTAGAGGCTACTGAGTGCTGAGTAACTGAAGGCCCATGAAAGTGTCTTTGGAAATGGGTTTCTAGCTCAAAGAAATCCTGAGCCATGAATGCCCTCCCTCTCCTTGCTTCTAAGTGACAGGTACTTTCTAAATATTTATAAAGGTGTGTGTTAGTTATGGCAATGATTTAGGGGAGCTACTGGCATGTGCACGTGGGTGCCAAAAATGCTGGGTGTCCAGCCATGAATAGTGAAGTCCTGCACAAAGGAATACTATTCCACACTCCAATATGTTTTGATTGTCCCTCCAGACAATCATGCAGATGAGAAACATGCTTATAATTTCCCCAATACGGAACCTTGTTCTGATGTTTATATAACAAAGTGACTTAATTTCCTATTACTTAACACAACACAAATGTGCGATTTTATGGTCCTAGAGCAGTGATGGTGAACCTTTTGAGCTCGGTGTGTCAGCATTTTGAAAAACCCTAACTTAACTCTGGTGCCGTGTCACATATAGAAATTTTTTGATATTTGCAACCATAGTAAAACAAAGACTTATATTTTTAATATTTATTTTGTATATTTAAATGCCATTTAACAAAGAAAAATCAACCAAAAAACTGAGTTTTCGTGTCACCTCTGACCCGCGTGTCATAGGTTCGCCATCACTGTCCTAGAGGTAAGAAGTCTGAAGTGGGTTTTGCTGGGCTGAAATCAAGGTGCTGGCAGGGCGGCATTCCTTCTGGAGGCTCTAGGGGAGAATCCATTCCTTTGCCTTTTCCAGCTTCTAGGGGCTGCTGCATTGCTTGGCTCATGAATTTTCCCCCCAGTTCCCCCAGCCAGAAGCATAGCTCCTTCAGATCTCTCTCTGATGTGGGCCCTCCGGCCTCCCACTTTCATTGATGAGGGTTGTAATTGCATCGGGCCTGCCCAGATAGCCCAGACAATCTCCCCATCTCAGAACCTTTAACTTAATCACATATGCAAAGTCCCTTGTGCTCTATAAGTTAACATATCCACAGGATATGTTTGAATAATTTAAAAATTATTCAAATTTAATAATTTATGCTTTGCCATGAAGACACACATTACTATTTTTTTTTAAGGACTCAGTCGATGAGCCCTGAGAGTGTGTCGACCCTGAGCTGACTCAGCACTGCCTGGGCCTCACATGCCTGAAGCTCTGCCCAGTGCCCTCCAAAGCGCCAAGCAGCATTCTCCTCTCAGGCCTACCCTCCTCTCTCTTGCTTCATGACTTTTGGCTTCAGCTGTGGGTTCTGAGCCATTGCCATCTGCCTGTGTCTGTTGCTGTTGCATTCTCTTTATTCTAAATAAAGGTGTAAGCACATTCATTCTATATTCTACTATATGCCTGGGCACTTCCATATTGAAATACATTTTATTTTATTATAAATTTCTTTTTTCTTATTTCTTCTGATAATATAGTTAAGACATTACATTGATTTTTTTTCATTGAAAATATGTGTGTTGGTATATTAAAATATCTATCAATTTTATTTCTGTATTGTAAATAGTTATAAAAAAAGTTGGCCATTGAGTTTGATGTGTATCCCTCAGATTCATCTACTCTCAGTTGAAGAAATCTCTTTGCTCCTGGCCAACGCTATCATCTAGGGTAGGCATTGGATTTCACTACCTTCAGTCTCTTCAAAACTCCACTGAATCTATTCTGCTAAGGGCATCAGGCAATCCCCCATGACCTAGTCTGTAGTTCTGGTAAGCACTCCACCCCCAAGATCATGAACTGTCCAGGAAGTTCTCTGAAAGAAAAGTTTGGCAACACCTTCTTCTCACAACAGGATTCCAGGCAATTCCACCGAGTCTGAGTGCTCCTGATAAGACCTCTGCCCTTTTGTACCACTATACCATGTCTCAGTGTCCCGCACCAAGGAGGAAGCTCCAGCTAGGAACATTATGGGCCTTCCTCTTAATAACCACCAGGACCAATCCCATCTCTCCTAACTTCTCCATGTAGCCAACCCCCACCAGAAGTCAGAGCTTCTCCAGTTAACAATTACCACCCTGGCTCTTTCTCCAATATGGCTCCACACAATTTCATAGTCTGATGCACCCTCCCACTCTTCCAACCCCATGGAGTACATAGTCTGTCATAAAAAAAAAATCCTCAACCTTTTCTACAAAACTCTCTTCACCTTTTTGCTACCTGAAACTTGGCTCATTTCAAGATATCACTTCTACTCACTGCAATCCTCACAGGTGGTGGCTGCTCTTACTCCACAGTTCACTCACTCACAGAATCTGGACTAGGGGAAGATGTCCTCACTGCTCCTTACCTCCACCTCACTCATCATTCCTTCTTCCACTTTTAAACCCTGAACTCTTTGAAACACATGTATCGGACTACACCACCCGCTTCTCTTGTTGCAGCCATTCCCTGGCCTATATTCTGCTCATTCCCTCATCCATTGGCAGTTTTAGCACCTGGTTCACTGTCTTTCTCCCCACAAGTTTTTCTCTTCCCTTTTGGTGACCTACATACATAATCAGTCCAACTCCCTGCCTCACTTCCTGACTTATTTCCTCCACTTGCCACTAGCCTTCCACTCTCATGGTGACTCCTTACCTGGACTCTATCACTAGTAACTACATTATTTCTAAAATTTATGCTTCAAGCCTTTTACTTTCTATCACCCCCTCCTTCTGCCATCTTTTCAGTTCATGCCCTCTGGCACTCCAAGTCCAACAATTCTTAATACTCGTCAGGATCCCCAGTCTATCGATCTTACCATTTTTTATTACCTACAACTGCCTCATGTTCTTGCTTCTCCACTCACCCAGCTTAGATTCCATGGTCCATCCCTATAATCACTCCTTGCATATGCCCTTGATTCCACTTTCTTCCCTCTCTCCAATTGACTCATCTGACAAAACCCCATTGTAATAATCTCTGCCTTCTCTAAGCCTACATTATAGAAAAACACACATGTATTAACTGATCTCCAGGTTCTCTTGCCAATTCATAAATCTCAAGAGCCACTTCTCTATTGCTTATAATTCTAGTCACTTTCCTCTCCAGCTCCACAACACGACCATTTCACATTGTTTTCTCTCTTCTCAGCCTCTAACACCTCCTCTTTCCTCACTTTCAGCTGATGACCTTGCCATTTCTCTGGGAACACAGAAGCAGTAAAAATGAACTATGTGATTTTATCATTAAATCTACCAGCCTCTCTTCACCTCTACCCATATGTCCATTGTTCCTCTGTAATGTATTGTCTCATTTCCTTCTGAAAACCAACGCTGGAGCCACTCCTATTTGTTTACTCAAAAGCTTTGCTCCTACATTCCCCCCTCATCTGCATCATAAATTTCTCTCTCTCTCAGTTGCCCCATTCTTATCACAATACAAACATGCTGTAACTTCTTCTGCTTAAAAAAAATCCTTCCTTAAACTAATGTTCCTTCTGACTAATATCCTTTTTCTCTTTTTCCATGTATAACTCCACTTCTCCCCTCACAGTCTCCTGTAAGCTTATCCTAGTCACTTTCCACCACTTTATTGAGGCCACTTTTGTCATCAAGGTCAGTATGATCTCATCTTGTCATATCCAATGGTTCAGTCTTAGTACTCATCTTACTTAAGCTCTCAGCAGCTTATGGCACCGTAGGTACTTTCTTCTTTCTGAAAGGCTTTCTTATTTAGCTTCCAGAATACCTCACCTACTAGTTCTCTTAATTCACTGGCTATGTTGATTGCAGTATTATTTACAATACCCAAGATTTGGATGCAGCCTAAGTGGCCATCAGTAGATGAGTGGATTAAAAAAGCTGTGGTACATTTACACAATGGGATACTACTTGGCCATAAAAAAGAAGGAAATCTCACCTTTTGTAACAGCATGGATAGACCTGGAGAGCATTATGCCAAGTGAAATAAGCCAGTTAGAGAAAGACATATACCATATGATTCCACTTATATGTGGAATTTAATGAACAAAAACTAACAAAAACAAAATAGAAACAGACTCATAGATACAGAAGACAGACTGACAGCTTTTAGAGTGGAGGGAGATTGGGGGGCTGGGTGAAATAGGTGAAGGGATTAATCCCAAAAGCAAACTCATAGTCACAGACAATAGTATGATGATTATTAGAGGAAAAAGGGGTGGGGGTAAGGCTAAAGGGGGGACAAATGGTGACGGAAGGAGACTTGACTTGGGGTAGGGAATGCACAATACAATATACAGATGATGTATTATAGAGTTACTAGAGGCCCAGTGCACAGAATTTGTGCATTGGTAGGGTCCCTAGGCCTGGCCGGTGATCAGCACCCATCTGTGGGGCAACCAGCAGAGCAATGGGGGGACCCCCGCTGGCACCCGCCTTGGCCAGCCTGGCACCACCCACTTACCGGCCCTGCCCCCTGCCGCCTCCGCCAGTTGCCTCCCTCTGCAGGGCAACTGGTGGGGCAATCAAGGGGCCCCCACTGGCACCCGCCTTGGCTGGCCTGGGGCCTGCGGGCTGGGGGCAGCTCCTGCATTGAGCATCTGCCCCCTGGTGGTCAGTGCGCATCATAGCGACCGGTCATTGTGCTGGTTGTTCCACCGTTTGGTCAATTTGCATATTAGTATTTTATTATATACGATACACTTGAAACCTAATTTTATTAACCAATGTAACTCCAACAAATTCAATAAAAGTATTTTTAAAATTAAAAAAGAAAATATATAATGGAAACTTTTCAATGTCTATACATAGAAAGCATCCTCATTATATTTTTGTACTTGAATAGTATCCATTTTTGCATGCGCCATACTTTTTAAAATAAATAATAAAAATTAGCATAATTAATATTCAATATAAATAATTTAAAAACAATAACATATTGGAAACCAGTAGCCTGTATGTATAATAATTTTTTAAACCACAAAGTAAGGTTTATTTATATTTATTCTACAATAGTATTTACTTGCTTGCGTTATTCATATTGTTTTTAGAAGATAGAGTCTGGAAAAATTAAAACAATGTTTAAAAGTTAAGTTTAATTTTTTAAAATTGCAATGTTTAATTTTCTCACTAAAATGTTAATTACAGAGGTCCTTAAATAGTGTTATTAATCACAGGCTTGTTAAAAGTCCTACAAAATGCACAGCCAAGCTGAAAAAGTCTGCACTGCTATATTTTGCTTACCGGCTACATTTTTCCTGGATTTTGTCAAAATCTGTGTCCGCCCACAAGGATGTGTCTTTCCTGGAACACTGTGTATTGTGGCGGAAAAAAGATGGAGTGTGGAGGCTCAGCCTCCCTCTCTAACTAAGGAGCCTCAGTGCGCTCAGAATCATGGCTGGGCTCTTCCCTGCTCTGCCAGGGGCTGGCATTTGCATTGATCATCCTCACAAGTGTGTGGCTGGGGTCCTTTCTCTTTGTCTATATCATTAGCTGGTGAGGTTTCTCAATTAAGAGTAAAATCTGCAAACTACTGTATAGACCTCACTCCCACTGGTTTTCTGAATCAACCTATTGTGTTACAGTGGGGCCTTGACTTACGAGTGTCCTGACTAACGAGTTTTTCGAGACACGAGCCGTCTCTGCCGATTTTCTGCTTTGAGTTGCGAGCTAAAATTCGGGTTACGAGTCAGCTTCAGATACCTCACTGCTAGTTGGCGCAGCGAACGTCACAGTGATCGCCACAACATCAGCCCAGCATCACATGTCTCACTTGTTCACTTCTGATTTGACATACGAGTAATTTGAGTTACGAGCTCCGTCACAGAACGAATTAAACTTGTAAGTCAAGGCCCCACTGTATTTCTTTTTTCTTTAGCTTCACCTGAATGGCCCGAGGTATGCCCTGTATAGCAGGTCCTCACTTAATGCTCATGGGTAGGTTCTACAACTTCAAGCAAAATGATGTAAAATGAAACCAATTTACCATAGGCTACTTGATATAAACAAGAGTTAAGTTCCTATGCAT
>NW_005871492.1:454513-471799 GCF_000147115.1 Myotis lucifugus
GTACACTTATTTCAGCAAACAGAATTTCTGCAAACAGAGTAAGTTTAGAAAAATACTTATTCCATTTAGCAAACTTGAAAAGACAACACACACGACACACACACACACACACACACACACACACAATGACAGTTAAATTTTACAGCAAAGATGCAAAATGTAAATACAATATTAGTAAGTGCCCTAGATGGTTTGGCTCAGTGGATAGAGCATCAGCCTGCGAATTGAAGGGTCCCTGGTTCAATTCTGGTCATAGGGTACATGCCTGGGTTGCGGGCTCGATCCCCAGGGTGGGGTGTGCAGGAGGCAGTTGATCAATGATTTTCTCTCATCATTAATGGTTCTATCTCTCTCTTCCTCTTTGAAATCAATAAACATATATAATAAATCAATAAGCAAAATAATAAAATAAAATATCAGTAAGTAAATCTAGCAGTGCTAATAAAACAAAGCATAAGACCAACTCCTGTTTATTCTAGGGGCTCTAGAACAGCTGAAAACTAAGAAATTAGGCAATAGAAAAAAAAAGTACTGATGGATGCCAAAGGGAGAATCAGTAAATGAAATAACGAGATCTGATTATCTCTCTTGATAAACTAGAAATTAGATGATGTAATGTCTATTGTAAACTAACAGGCAACACACTTAACAATAATTAAGAGAAACATTCTTTGAAAATGAGGAATAAGAAAAGATGCTTACTATCACCAGTTTTAAACATTGTTCTGAAAGATATAGTAAAAAGAAGGACACAGACACTGCATACAAAATAAAAAAGATAATGACTTATAGACTAATATCTAATTATTGGGGAAATCTGAGGAAAAATAGGGAAAATATTAGAACTTCATCTGTACAGGGTTCATTAGCTGGTTACAAAATGATTTTAAAAAGTATCAATAGTTTTCTAAGACACCAACAATAACCCACTAGAAAACCACCCTGGGGAAGTTATTGCATCTTCATTAGCAACCAACAATGTTAAATTTTAAAACATTTAAAGAAATGTGAGGGACTATATGAAGAAAAATACAAAAATATAAAAGAAAATATATAGGCTTACATACATAGGAAATACACCCTATTTATACATTTTTTAAAAACTTCATATTCTAACAATTCCTTTTAAAGTTGATTTCTAAATTTAACACATACATTTCCAATAAAAATTGCAACAGGACTTTTCAATAGGGGGATTTTTAATAATGAATCTGGAGTTTGCCAGGGTGGATAAGTCCATGTCTGTACTATTAAAAAAATAGTCAGCAAATAAATCAGAAACAGCCCAACTATTAATAAAATTCAATATATGACAAAGGAAACTTCTCAAATCAGTAGGGAAATGATTATTTGATAAATGATGTTTGACTGTATAAAGTTATATAGCATTTAAAAATTAGATTAAAATCTAATTAAATTTAAATTAAATTATTAATGAATTTAAGATTTAAGTAAAACTTCTAATGTATACGAGCAAATGAAATTGTGCATATTTATTTACTTTTGAGTTGAAGAAGGCCTTGCTAAGTATAACACTAAAGGGAGACACCATAAAAGAAAAGGTGGGTGGATGTAACTATAAAAAATAATTAAAGTTAAGATAATCACTGAAAAGAAAATTAAAATTTTAACTAGAAACATGGAAAATGTTTGCAACATATTACAGTCAGAAGGCTATATCCTTAACATATAATTTCTGTAATTCACTATATAATTTTAAAATAAAGATTTAATTTAAAAATGTCCTAGGGTCATGAATAGGTAATTTGCACACAAAAAGTAAAATATAAAGCAATAATAAATACACAAAAATATTCCATCTCTCTAGTAAGAACTGCGAACATGAATAACATTTTAAATCTTTTATATTGGAAAAGGTATTTCTGAAATTGTTAGGAATGTGGGGAGGGGAGCACGCCTTTACAACGAGTCTATATATTCTGATTCATGCTGCTAAATCTCTATGGCTTTCTGAAGACCAATTTAGCAGAATAAAGCCAAAGCCTTAAGATGTCCATCACTCTGAATAGACTTTTCTTCAAAGAATTCACCCAAATAATCATGCGTGTGTGCAAGTTTAGGTAAAACATGTTGATCACAAACTCTATCTTGTAGCAAAAGCTGGAAACACCTGCAAGGTCCCAGGATGAGGGATTATTTAAATTATGATACTTTGCAACCATTAAGTATAATCATGCAGAGCATTTAATTACAGGAAATGTTTCGTACTTTATTGTGTTAAATTTTAAAAATTGTATATTACGCATAGGGAAAAAGTCCTGTATTGAAATAATTCCCAAGAATTGACTTAGCGTTGTTTGGGCAGTGAGATGAGGGTTGATTTTGCATTTGTTCTTCATCATACTAATATTTTTGTAAGATCCTAATTCTCCTTCATGAAAATGTAATACTTTATAGTTTTAAAAATATGTACATTAAACATTTTCAGAAGGGAATTTGCAGTTGTGCAGATAATTTTCAATGGTAAGGTATTTTTCTAAAGAAAGTAGCTTAAGTACAGCTTAAATTTACAGAATGCTATATGTCAAATATATTCAATTTTTTAAAAAAGTAGCTTAGTTTCATATCTAAATAGGGAGCCTTAAAGAATCTTTTCAGGTTCCATCTGGACTTATCTGCTTAATCAGAATCGCAGCACCTTGCATTTTTAATATCGCTGTGTAAATCTATTATTCAAATGTTTTATACACAACAGCTTCGGGGGTTTGTCTGCTCCAACTCCAATTTGTCCTCAGAGACATTTATTGAAGCCATACTATTGTCAAAATGCGGAGGAGTTGGGAGAAAAATGGAGCAAGAAATTTTTGATTCAGGTGTAGAGAGAAAGGGAGAGAGGAAAGAGCAAAGAAAACGGTTCGCAAGCTTCTAAAGTGTGGGTCCAGGCAGACCCTGGCAGAAAGCCCAGCTCTTGGAAACCTGCCCCCAGGATTTGTAAACAGCACAAATCCATTGACGAAGGTGCTGAAGACATGAAGAATCAGCCTTGGCCGTCCACACAGGGCTGCACTGCACTGCTGCTCTTAACTCAGCCGACCAGACCCTTAGGACGGGCTGGGACTTTGACCCAAAGTCTGTTCTGATGACAATACCCTTCCAAGCTATGCAATTATTACATATTTGTCAGAGACTTAGTGGCTTACAAAGAAGTATGAAGAACATAAGCAAGCCCAACCTTGGTTCATTACTCAGACACAAATGCAGATTTCACTGGTACCTCAGGGCCAAGGCAGTCCTAATTATGGCAGAAGAAGGTCTTTCAGCAGCAATCTGGGCTCCTGAAGACAGCCCCTCATATTGCCCAGCAGTCTCCATGGTTGCATACAGGGGCCAGGTTGTAAAAGCCAAACCCTTGGACACCTCAGAGGCACCTAAGTCCCAGGACCCTGGGGCTAAGTTTGTCTTGATGCTCTAAACCAGTGGTTCTCAACCTTCCTCATGCCGCGGCCCTTTAATACACTTCCTCATGTTGTGGTGACCCCCAACCATAAAATTATTTTCGCTCGTTACTACTTCATAACTGTAATGTTGCTACTGTTATGAATCGTAATGTAAATATCTGATATGCAGGATGTATTTTCATTGTTACAAATTGAACATAATTAAAGCATAATGATTAATCACAAAAACAATATGTAATTATATATTCAATATGTGTTTTCCGATGGTCTTAGGCGACCCCTGTGAAAGGGTCGTTCGACCCCCAAAGGGGTCGCTACCCACAGGTTGAGAACCGCTGCTCTAAACTCTTTCCTGCTCAAGGAGTGAGTAACTAGGATTTCGGTTTTACAACACAATTGGGACTTAGGAGTTCCGATTGTTCCCACCTTCCTGTGATTTCCATCAGCTACTCTTCTCTTGGTTCAACTCAATTTACTAAATTGGACTGGGCTGGGAAGAGGACAGAGCAGTAATTTGAGACTCATTTGTGAGGCAGGATTGGGGAGGACCTTCATGCAGGCTTGAGCTGGTTAGAACATTATTGGAGGGAAATGGCTAGAAAGGGAAGAGGATAGTACATCTGCCTCTGCACCCGCCCCTACCCCCTGCCCCGCCCTCATATACAGGATGTGGAAAGTGAATGTGTGGTTATGGAGATGGTGTAAGAGGAAATGGTTAGATTTGTCTGGACCATGGTATATCCAAATCATGGGCTTCTGGGAGGGCCTGGGCATCTGCACAGAGGGGAAGGATGCTGGAGAGCATTTAGCACGAAGTTCGATGACCCACTTAGGAGGATTTTAAACTATAATCTAGGGGTGGGGGAGGATATAAAAGTTTTACCCTGTTGCTCTTATACTGCATCAAGGAGATGCTGAGACAGGAATGGATATGAATAATAGATATCATGGTGTTTCGGGGTTTATTAGCAATCATAATATTAGTCTTAATTGAGCTCTTACTGAATGTCAAGCAATGAATCAGGAACTCTCTACCTCTTTCCATTTCCTTCTTTCCCTCAAACAATACCCATACCCTACAAGGCAAGTTTTATTATATCCCTGTTACCAGGTGGGAAAATTGAGGCCCAGAGAGGTGAAGCATCTTGTCTATGTTCACACAGCTAGTAAGTGATAGAACCATTGCTAGAACCCATTGTCTATGCTCTTTCCTAAACTAAACTGCATTATCAAAGGCTACATGTAAGGCTATTAAATGGCATTCCTTTTTATTGAATTTATTAGTGTGACATGGGGTAATCTATATATATAAAAGCCTAATATGCAAATTGTCCCCTTGGGAGTTCGACTGGGAGACTGGGAGTTCGATTGCTCACTATGACGTGCACCGACCACCAAGGGGCGGTGCAAAATGAAGGAAGGCCCCAGCCATCAGCCAGAAGGCCCCGATCAACCTGTGCACTAATTTTGTGCACCAGGCCTCTAGTAAAATTATATAGGTTTCAGGGGTACAATTCTAGTATACATCATCTGTACATTGTATTGTGTGTTCAACACCCTGGTTCAAGTCTCCTTCCATCACCATTTATCCCCACTTTACCTCCTTCTCTCCCCCCCCCCCACCTCCTTTTCTTTCTGGTAATCACCATAGTTTTGTCTGTCGGTGAGTTGTTTTTTGTTGCTAGTTTTTGTTTGTTTGTTTTTGCATTTTGCAGAGTTTTAGGCTGGCAGTGCCTTAACTGGGCCACTAAAAACACCTGGTGGCTGTGGTTTTGCCTATAGTCTCAGTCTTTAACATATTAACTTCCAGACCCCTCATCATTCCTGCTGGGAAGAGAAAGGAACTGGTCCATCTTTGAGAACATGCCCCCATTGAGGATTCAGCCACAAGGTTTTCTAGGTTATTGTCTAACTCCTTCTTTGAAGAGCCCAGTTAAACTGTTGAGCAAACTAGTTGTATTTCACCCTCGTGGCTATTTCTATTTTAGTTCTTGTCTTGAATTAGGGCATTTTTTAAGCCCCTCTGGTTCCCTGGGACTGCTTAGGAGGATATTTCGGCTGTCTGTGGGATTTTCTTTTGTTTAAACATTTTCAGAATCAGACAAATCCTCTTAGGAAAACATATTAATTATTCAAGAGGACCTTTCTCCACAGTGAAATCAAATTAATTAATAAATCACACAACGTGGCTATTTAAGCTTATGCTCCTAATCTCCCTACATGCCACTAAATATGCACATGAGATTTTGGAAAAATCATGTCAATTATATTTTCTGACAGAGAGAGTGGGGTGGGGGTAGTTAGCGTGACCATTCAGCACCCATCCTGCATGAGCCCAGGCAGCTGTGTGAGTTGTGAAGGCAGCTGCTCAACAGTTCACATACGGCATAGGGCACTGGGCTGAGCTGTTAGAACAGAGCATTGCATTTATTATTATTATTATTATTATTATTATTATTATTATTATTATCTGAAATCCACTGAGAAGGGAGGGAAGGGAAGGAATCCACTGAGAAGGGAGGAATGAAGACTCTTCCTCAGAGGAGAAACCCAGCTGATCTGAAGAGAATATCTCATGACCCAGTTGGAGGACAGGTAGGTTCCAGGCTCCAGGAAGGGTGCCAGGTAGGTTCCTCGCTCCAGGAAGAAAGGCCCCACCTCTGAAGACTTCACGCCAAGGGAGTGGACGTTGCTGTGTAGACCTGCTGTCTAGGAGGCACACAGTGCCCCCGGGCATACATCTGAAACACGCTGAGATCCCGGGGTTGTCAAAACTCACAGGCACTACCCCTCCAGTTTTGATGAGTCATGTGAAGAAACAGGATACAGTCAGACAAATGCTGGTTACATATCTTTCATGACTTCAAAGTCTCAGAAAAGAAACTGAAGGACCCAGGACAGATGGTGAATGTTGGGGGTCACTTCACCCATGTCCATGGTCAAGTCTGAAATGGAGATTGATCAGAAGGTAAAATATCAGAGAGTACAGTATGCAGCTAATTCTATTCAGGTAGCAGAACAGTCAGAGGTGACCTAGGGGTGGGGTGAGGCTGCATGATTCCATCAGTAATTCAAATGATAAAAAGTGAAGATGAGAAGTGGGAAAGGGTAAAACTTGAAGGAAACCAAGGAGATAGATAGCACATTGGGACGAATCGATTCAAAATGGCAAGGTGTGGGTGGGCCCTGTGGGCGCTGAGCAAGCAGAGCTCCACCACTGGGCACTGGGCTGCAGCTCTGGGCAAGACCCCTGAATGGCACACCCGGATTCGGATCTCCCACTCAACCCTGGTTGTGGAACCTTGGCGGCTCCTTAGGGAGGTGGTTCGGCCACCTCTGCTGGTGTAACTTTGTAACCCTGGGAAGGGATTTTTTGAACAGTAAATAGACAATGAAAAGATGGTACTTCTATGTAGGAAGTGTGAATGAGGCTGTATGTTAATTTGTGTGTGATTTGTTTTTAATATGTTGGAAATGAGAATCCGATACATTAGAGAATTCGACTTACTAGATTTGCAATTTGAATCGAAATACTTCGGAGGATTTAATTAATTAATTTTGTAATCAATGTTTAGATGCGCATGAGAACCTCATTTGCTGAATCTGTAAGTGTAATTCTTAGGAGGTTGAAATGCTTTAAGAGAATTTGATAGGCTAAATTTAGAGGTTTTGATTTATTAGACTTACCAGAACTATGTAAGTCCTGAGGAAAACTTTGTTTTCCTATTTATAAGTTATCCTGTTAGGGATTCAAAGTTGTTGTTTTTTTTTTAAACCAGATGCATCACATTTATGATTATAATTTAAAATATTTAGGGAAATTAATCAAGTTTATAGGCACTGTTTACATTTTAAGATGATTTGTTAAGTTTATAAAAATGTGTGACTAATTGGAAATACGTAAGATCATTGGATTGATGAAGCTTGAAAATGTTAAACTACTTAGGAGGAAGGACTCCATCTCATGTTTAAGAGCTACTTGGGCATCAGTCAAAAGATAAGGGAAAGTGAATGTTTGACACTTGGACACGCATAAACTATGTTTATAAGAAAGCGTCCAAGATTTATAAGATGTGTTCAAAGGTGAGAGAAACAACTTTAACAAATTGAATATCAACTAAAACACACGCAGCTGTAAGACCTTTTGCTACGGCCAAGTTCTCCTTCAGACACTAAACATGCAAATGGTGCTTCCCTGTGAGGGTGGTGACTTTGGGACATACAGGATGTGGAAAGTGAATGGTTTTGGAGGTGGTGTAAGAGCACATGATTGGGTTTTTCTGGACCGCGGTATATCCAAATCCTGGGCTACTGGTGAGGGCGTGGGCGTCTGCACAGAGGGGAAGGATGCTGGAGAGCATTTAGCTCCAAGTTCGCTGACCCACTTAGGAGGATTTTAAACTATAATCTTAGGGGGGAAGGATATAAATGTTTTACCCTGTTGCTGTTATACCAGAATCCAAGAGGAGGCTGATACAGGAATGTATGTGAATAATAAATATAATGGTGTGTCAGGGTTTATTAGCAATCATAATATTACTCTTAATTGAGCTTTGACTGACCATCAAGCAATGAATCAGAAACTTTCTATCTCTTTCTATTTCCTTCTTCCCCTCAAACAATACCCCACCGGGCAAGTTTTATTATATCCCTGTTATCAGGTGGGAAAATCGGCCCAGAGAGGTGAAGTATCTATGTTCACACAGACAGTAAGTGATAGAACCACTGCTGGTACCCACCATCCGTGCTCTTTCCTACACCGAACTGCATTGTCAAAGGCTAGAGGTGAGGTTATTAAAGGACACTCTTAAACAAAGGACATAAAAGGCACTCTATGAAGAGTCTCAAGTATGAAATAGAGTGACAAAAGCTTAATTGGAAAATAAATCAAGTAAAGAATTTTATGAGAAGGGCAAGGAATCAGGCTCAGTGCTGCTTAGACGAAGTTCCTGGAGCAGTTCATATGCTGCATTAATCCTCATGCTGAAATGTGAGTCTCACGGACATCATTAAAGCATCTATTCATCCCCGGGGTTCCTCGTCCATAGAGCCTCACATTTCTTCTTCAACGGGGTGGAATCACAGCCTCAGGGTGGCAAGAGGGGAGGTTTGGGCAGTGTAAGCCAGTTCCCCACTCTGTCCTCCAAGTCTATGACTTTCTCAGGCCACTCTGCTCAGATTTTCCTGTGTCTGTAATATTTTAATATATGAACCAGGTGTTTAGATAATTACTGTGGGTACAGGACTTGGAGGGCTGAGTGGTGGGTAGGCTTCTGCTGGTTCTGCCTCAGAAAGAACAAGTAAAACAGAGTGCACTTCCCGTAGCTAGTAGGGGTGTTGGAGGAAAAGCCAGGGAGGTGACAATAGTTGGGCCAGAAAAGGATCTATGAAATGTGTCAGCTTCCAGCATGCCTGGATAGACTGCAGTAGGTGGGAATGATAAATGCCCCCCCATTTAGAGCTGTCCCCCGGGGTGTAACACCTGTCAGGAGCAGGATGTGGATCTGGAATCCAGTGGGGCCAGTCAAATGGAGGGTGGAAGAGGCAAGTGTGAATTAGAACATGGAGTTTTCTAGAAACATGTAGTTTTCTAAGAAAGCTCCATAGTAGGCATATATTTGGCCCAATTTCCTTTTGCTTCAAGGCATAGTATCACAGGTGTGCTTTGCAGTCTGCCTGATTTATTGGTTCTGGGAACAGAACCAAATAAAGTTTTCCTGTTTTCATGGTGCTTGAAACAGTGGGAGGGAGGTGTGGGAGAGACCAACACATTACAGACTGTTACAGCCTCCCTGGATAAACGACATGGGAATAGATAAGAAGGCTCCTCATCTAGACTTGCAGGTTAAGGTCAGCTTTTCGTGGAGGTGGCACTTGAGCTAAATCTAGGAGGACAAGAAAGTTACCAGGTAGGATGCCACCCCTTTAGCAGGTTGCAATAGACAAAGTAATGGTATTGGGGTAATGCTCAGTTCCGGGCATTAGTTAACCTCTCAGGTAAGAGGACCATTAACAAATGAGAATAGCCAGTAGATACATACAAGGATGGAAAGATGAAGGAAGCAGACAGTTAACCAGGGTTGGAGAAGCTTCAGGAGGGATGTATGGGAAAGACAGCCTCACAGAAGTCTTTAGATGAGAAGGAGCACCCCAAAATCAGAGGAAGATTTCAGTTCAACAAAAAGAATACTTTTGTAATGACTCGAAATTGAGTGACTCTAACAAGTGAGACAAATTGAGAAAATATGTAAGCAGAATTTGACACTCTTACAATGGCCCTGTCTAGCTTGTGTTTGTGGGGTTGATTTTGCTTTGAGTGGAAAATTGTCTAAAGGGTTTCTAACGTCCTCTCTGCACAGTAGGACCCTTACATTGCTTTTCTGCCTTCAGTGGCAGTTTTCCTTAGGTGACGTAGCATCTAAAAGCCACCTTGAACAGGATATTTACTGCACATGAAAACAAATTGCACAGGTCTCCCAGCTATGAGGGAGTGGAGAGTGGGAGGTCAATGCTAAAAGAAATTGTGTCTAATAGTCTTTCCAAGGTAGAAACAGAATCCCCATTGGTATTGAGGATTGGGTGAGACAATGGATTGGAGAGCAAGCAATGTAAGGTGTCGTTATCAATTCTATTAGCATGAAAACTTCTGTCCAGTTTCCAAATGACAAACATTAACAAATCATTTTGAAAATTCCCAAGCCAGTGTCCTTAAGTTAATTAAAAAACAACACCCAAAACTCCACATTGTTTTCTTTGTACTTTGCTGTTTCTTTCCTCCACTTCTCCATCTCCTCCTCCTCCTCCTCCTCCTCCTCTTCTCCTTTTTCTTTATTTTACCAGTAAGTCTTTCCTATATTTCAAAGGGTAGTTCTATATTTCAAAGGGTAGTTCTCTGCTCTGTCTCCAAGATCCAACAGCATGGTATTAATTGCATTGGGTTATAATGGTGTTCATGACTTTGTCAATTCCCAAAGACTGAGAGCAAAAAGGCAAAGGCAGGGTTTTATACCCTGGCACATAGTAGGTACTTGGTAATAGTTTGATGGATGGATAGATGAGGAAGAGCCATTCCCCTCATTGCTGTCTAATTTTATCCCACCTTTCTATGCTTTGCTGACACTATCTCTCACAGGTCACCAATGTTCTTTAGTTGCCAAATCCAGGGTCATCACCCTTGGATTCTAATGACACTAATAAATATGACAAGCCACAGGTCACCTCTCTTAACCTTTGTCACTCCACAGATCCTGATTTCTCCACTACACCTTTATCTATTTCTTCTTTTCCACCTTCCTACTGCCTGGCAGGACATTCCTGGGAATCTTTAGCCTCTGGAAACAGATATGTAGGTATTCTCTACTTTCCAAACTCTAATAGCCCTTTGGAAAACTCCTAAATCTACATTTTGATCCCTGGTTTCTCATTCTCTAGCCCCACCTCTCAAGTTGCTTGTTGGGCATTTCCAACTAATTTTTATATTTTCATATCAAATCCAACAAAAACTGTGCTCAATTTCTTCCCAACAACTTCTTCATTCATTCCCTAATTCACTTGTGAATTTACTACAATTGAGTCAGCCTGTCATTCTCCCCAAACACTTTGCAACTTATTACCTCCACACTTGTGTCATATAGCTTCTTCTACCTGTAATGTCACCGTTCTTTACTGTTCTCTCTAAATATCTTATCTAATCTTCAAGGCCCAACTCAATTGCCATCTTTCGAGGTCTTCCTTGATCATCACTGCTGGACATTACTTCCTGCTCGCCTTTCCTGTAGAATTTGTCAGTACAACCCATATGAAAGGTAATGCCCAGCACCTTATATTGTAGTTATCTTTCAATCAGTCTTATTTGCCCCAATATGTAGCATAAACCCAGTGAAGAAAGACATGAGACCCAGAGTCAGGAAATATCACCTTACTTGGTGGCATTATCTTTTGATGAACTGAAGATCTTGTCTAAGTTTTACAGTGAATGTTTATCTCTTATTCTATCATTTGCTGATTCAATAATAATAATAATAACTAATAATAATAAAATAGGAAAAAAGTCTTGTATACATATTATGTGATTTCACATTGAGAATTGCTTTATTTCCCCAAAATTGGACTTTTGTTTCTGACAGTTTAAAACAAAAACAAACAAACTAACTAAAATGAAAAGTCTTGACCATTCAAGACACTGGAGGCTCTCATGAGTAGAGAGAGGATGTGGCAAGTGCACCAGGGCAGCTCCAAGGAGTAGGTGGGTATAGAACCTCTTCAGGAAAGGTCCTGCAGCCTAAATGATCCATCTAAGATGAAACAAACGAGTTTGATCTATGTCATCCCAGACATTCAAGGTTCCTGATTTGAAAAGACAGGAGCAGCTGTGGTGGACAATCTTCTAAGGAATGACCATTCTCAGCATCACAGGGGTGTTTGGCCATGGGTTTTAAGGTCCATCTAAATTAGTGCAAAGGATCCTAGAGTCTAAGTCTGATCTCTGGGTGGGGAAGGAGTGCCCTGAGTTATACAATGGGATCCAAGTCTAGTCAACAAGGTGAGGTTCAAGGACAGAATGCAGCAGGCTGCTTAGGCTTGTAGCTGAGTATGATGGGGGCAGAGTGGATGGACTCC
Organism: Myotis lucifugus; assembly: GCF_000147115.1. Classification (NCBI taxonomy): domain Eukaryota; kingdom Metazoa; phylum Chordata; class Mammalia; order Chiroptera; family Vespertilionidae; genus Myotis; species Myotis lucifugus. The sequence goes on from NW_005871492.1 coordinate 466,552, forward strand.
AGGTATCAGAGGACAGGATTTCTGTCATATATGCATTTCTTTGCTCTTGGTTCCTTTTGTACTTTCTAAGAGAGTCCATTCCTTCTGCCTTCACCACTCTCCCTATCTGAGCAATGCTATGTTTGATCCTGACCATGTTTCATATTGTCCAGAGACCATCATTGTGTGGATGTTTCCTTTCACTCAAGCACAACATCCCCAGAACCAGTCTCAGGAATGAGCAATTTCCCCTTTCATGTTGCTGAAATTACACCTGCCCCTTACCAGGTACAGGAGCAGCGATACCAGGCTGGTGCTTTTCTGAGCCTTTTGTTGCTGTGTGTTTGGTGCTAAGTCAGTTTACCTTTTGTCCCTATGGCCCCTCTTAAGGGGCTTAGGGATTAGTCCCCCTCCTCTGTTCTTAGGTGCCACCCCGTAATACTAGAACCGGCTACTATCACCAGCCCCTGCAAAAGGCAAGTGTCACCTCTTAGTGTCCTCCAACTTCTCATTTCATGAAACACCACACACACCTTTTGTTTTTATAATAGGAGAAAAGGTTAAATTTTATTTTAAAGTAGGAGAATTGTAGAGTTTCAAAAAGTACAGTCCTTGATGTCAGAGCTTAATTAGAGGGAGACCTCATCTTACTTAGTGTATTTGTCTCTGCAACTTTTTTATTCTATGTAACCCTTGTCTCTAATAAATAAGTATTCTTCTGTCCAGCTGGCATGGCTCAGTGGTTGAGCACCAACCTATGAACCAGGAGGCCGTGGTTTGATTCCTGGTCAGGGCACATGCCCAGGTTGCAAGCTCGATTCCCAGTGTGGGGCATGCAGGAGGCAGCCAATCAATGGTTCTCTCTCATCATTGATGTTTCTATTTCTCTCTCCCTCTCTTTTCTTCTCTGAAATCAATAAAAATGTATTTAAAAATAAATAAATAAATAAATAAATATTCTTCTAAAGGGGATTTCTCTCTCTTTCTCCTTCCCATTCTGTAGAAATATTACAGAAAAGATTTAAATTAGTACTAAAATCTGCTGTTGGTTTTTTTTCTGTGCATATATTTTGGACCCAGAAGGAAATTTGGCAATGTGTATCAAGACAGTTTGACCCAGCAACTCCACTTCAATGAGATTCTTCTACGAAAAGAACAAGGGATGTTCTCAAAGATTTATAGCCAGGATATTCATTTTAAAGTTAATTGTAATCATTACAAATGGAAACAATTTACATCTAAAAATAGAGGAATGCTTAAAGAAATTATTATAGCCAGGCAATAGAATGCATCCGTTAAAAATCCTACCATTAAATCTACTTCATGACATGAAAAATGCCCAGGATATGATGTTAAGAAACAAACAAACAAAAAAAAAAAAAACAACTGTTGAAACTGTTTTTATTATGGCCTCAGATTTATCCTTAAAGTGTGAGTGACTGTATGTGGTGTAAACAACACAAAAAAAGTAAGTATAAGCTAGCATTCCAGAATTTTGACTGCTTATCTGTCAGAGAGGGATTATAAATAATTTTTACATATTCTTTATAATTGTATGCATTTTTCAAATGTTCTTCTAGAAACCTGTATTATCTTATTCATTCACTTACTCAATAAACATGTAGTAACTGTGAGGTGCCAAGTACTCTGCTTTGTGCTGAGGAGATAAAGTAAACAAGAGAGGACAGACATGTTCCTTGCTTTGCTCAGAGTTTATAATCCTTTAAAATTAGGAGGAAAATTTTAATAAAAAATTAATTTCATTTGACCCAGTGGTTCCACTTCTGGGACTCTATCCTAAGAAAAAATTAAATAACAACAACAACAACAAAATTATCACGCAGAAATGTATAGTAGTGTATTCATCATAATAGCAAAAAAGTCTAGAAATCACCTAAATACCCAACAGTAGAAGGATTCTTAAAGTATCGATATCACATTCATATAATGGGATAATAGAAAGCCATTATGATTGTTTTACTGAAGACTTTTTAATAACATGGGAAATGTTATTAATATTTTCCATTAATATCAACAGAAAAAAGTAAGCTATGAAATGATACAGAATCTGACCTCAGTTACATAGTGTAATAGTCATATTACACTATGAGAAATTCCAATGCTAACAAGTGTTTTTTTGCATAAGGAAGTAGTGGTTGGTTTGTATTTTTGTGTCTCAGAGTTCTCCAGTTTTCTGCAGTGAACGAGGTTCAATTTTGTAATCTGAACAAAACATGTTGCTTTCATTGTTTAAGACTTGATTCAAAGATTATCTGTGAAAGATTCAAGAAACATACAAAAAGTAGCTTAGCATTTTCTCACGGCCCACATGCCATGCTGGAGAAGGGAGAGATCACTCATGGAGAGGGCTTAAGGCCCTTCCTTTCTAAAACATTCTCGGGAGGGAATGGATGACCACAGATGCAGGGCAGCTACCTTCTCAGAGGGCCTGAGGGGGTTGGTTCACTGTGTGCTCAGGAGGTGAGAAAGGAAAAATAGAAGGAACAGAGGGGGAGGGGAGATAGTTGGGGGAGGAGACTTGGAGACACAACCCTGACCCCTCATCCCTAACTCTACCTTGAACCCTACCCTTGAGCATGTCGTTGATCATCTCCCTGGACTGTATCTATACATTAGGGACATGGAGACATTTCTCGGTGCTGTCATTTCCCTCAGCCTTGGCACCAGAGATCCGCTGGCCTCACTGAGCTGGGGTCACGCAGGGTCGGGGTCCTGTCTATGATGTGCCTAGATAAAACAGTGGAGCTTGAGATGCCAGAGTCGAGGTAGCTCCAGGCCCTGTCCACTGTGAAGACTTTGACCCTGACTCCTGCCCTCACCTTCTAAGTTCCAAGGGAAAGAGCCGGGCTGTGGAACCTGTCATTTCTATGGAAGTCAAAGCAGAAGAGCTGTCCACTGGTGCTCATACTGGTCCTGAGCTCACACAAGGTCCCAACGCAGTAAAAATACCAACTTTCCCTCTAATTTAGGGATCATCCAGAGAGTGCATGTAAGGTACCAGCTTTCACTGCTTCTATATGCAATTATATATCATGCTATGGGTTTTCTAAGTTTAAGGGGGTGGGGGTGGGGGCTGCTTGAAGTACATGAGTAAATTGGTGCAGAAAGATTTACATGTATACCTCACTCTCAGCAAACAGAATATCTGAAAACCAGAGTGGCATAAAGGTGCATTCACAAAAGAATTCATTTCACTCCCACTTTGAGTAATTGGTTTCTCCTCCACATTTAAAATACAATTGACTCACCACAACTTGTCTTACACACAACATATCAAGCACATAAGAGCTGCCTAAAGGGAGGTGTCTGTGGAACTGAGGAAGCAGCATTTGGACACCCCTGCAAAGGACACACAGCCTTCTCTGATCTTAGAAGTGTTCATTCACAATACAAGCTGAAAAAAAATCTTCAAATTGATTGCAAATCGTAAACAATCTTTGTGCACAAGGTTTAATAGTTTGGGAATTTTTAAAAAAGTTTTTCTCCTAGTTCCTTCTTTGGGTTTCTCACATTCAGTTATCTCAGCAAGGCCATCAAAGAACCCGTTTTAAAATCACAGTGGCAGGTGTTTGAAACATACCTCCACATCCCCCGTAAACATTTAGCACCGGTGCACACAGAGATATACACATGAGCTACGTAGGACACCCACAAAAATAGTCAATACAATTAGAGCTGTGTTCCAATCATTTTCCACCATGCCACCTGCAGGAAGGGGAGACATTCATTCCAGAGCACTAGCCCCTGTATTTGAAAATGCCAACCTTATCACGTTCTATCAGCTTCTGAAATCCTAACCTGTTGTCTGCATGAGAGACAGAGTTCGCAACTGCCTTTGCCAAGCACATTTCTCTGTGGATACAGACAGGCTAACAACATTGACCTCCCATTACAAGGGAAATTTAGAAAAACTGCTGGGGAAGCTCCCTATCCGTGGAGAGCCTTAGGAACAGAGTCTGCCTCTTATTTCTGAGCGGGAACTCCTAGCAGCGGAGAGGAAGCTGAATTAGAATTCTAAGTATTTCTGATTCAATGAAATGCTCTTCACAGCCAAATAACACTGGAAAGTTGAGGTGGGAGACACAAGTTCCTGAATCTTCAGGAAAAAGAGAAAAACGAGAAATGCTGGCGAGGCATACTTAAAACTGGAAGGCACCAGAGGCTGCACCCCTTTGGTCCCCGAAGCAGGCCTGCAGGGGTACGCAAGGTGACAGGCAGGAACACACACCTTGGCCAAGCTTGGGTATCGCCTTCAGGCTTTCAGGGCAAAAGAGAGAAGAAATATATGGAAAGAAGCAAAGCAGGAGTTGAAAGGAAAGCGTCCAGGAGATGAGTAGGAAAGGGATGAAGAAAAGAGGGTTAAATGAAGAGAAAAGGGAGTTTTGTGAAGAAAGGAGAGGAGACTGGTGATGGGTGGAAGGGGGGAGGGGAGAGGAACTAGAGAAGAAAATGGTGAGATAAGACAAAGTGCCCCCATCAACAACTGGCTGTCAGTAAAAACCCGAGTACAGGTGGCTGCCCTCCACCTTGAACCAGGCACCACCCAACACAGCAGCCCCATAGCAAAGCCTTCGCCCTGTGTGGACACTTTCTCCCCTTTCCACGAAGGGCAAGCTCACCTATCCAAGGCCACGGCTGTCATGGAGTAGATGCTGGCAAAGACCGAGGCGATGGGGAAGAAGTTGTGGAACTTGCAGTAGAACAGGCCGTAGTACCACTCGTTGTGGACAGCGTAGGTGAAGTTCACCACTGTGTTGAACGCGGCCATGGAGGCCTCGGCGAAGGCCAAGTTCACCAGGAAGTAGTTGGTGACTGTCCTCATTCTCTTGTGGGCCAAGATGATCCACATCACCACCACGTTGCCCACCACAGAGGTCACCACGATGGCCGTGTAGGCAGCTGCCCAAAGGACAATTTGCCAGGTTGGCTGCACGAACTGGTTGGGCTCCGAGGTGTTGGTGGAGATGTTTGGGAAGAGATCTGAGTCGACCGGGAGGACGTTATCCATCCCTTGGATGAGTGGGTAAGCTGTCCTCTCCGTACACCCACCCACTTGGCAGCAAGGTCCTGAGGTCAGCGCCAGGGGACAGGGTCCTGGTGAACCCAGCCGGGAAAGCTGCAGGCTCTTTTCCTTGCAGGCAGGACACTTGGCGCTCTGAGAGGATGCTTCTGTGAGCTGTCTGGCTGCCCCTGCTGCACCGAATGCCTCCACTTTCAAGCTTCAGGAAGCATCTGAGTTCGGAAAGCT
>NW_005871492.1:472119-484854 GCF_000147115.1 Myotis lucifugus
TCTCCATGATTGATTTTCTTTTTTTTTCCGCAGACACGTCGGCTTGAGAACCTGCAAAACCACTTAAAGTAAGTTTCTTGCCTATTCACAGATAACCTTCGATTCAAGTAATAAACAATGAAAGCCGCGTGTATTGTTCATTTTACAAAGTTGACCCTCGTTCACAGCAGAAAACTGGAGGTTTCTGAGACACAAACATCCGGGGCAAGCGGTGCTTCTTTATGCAATTATGCCTCTTGTTAGCATTGGAATTTCTCATTGTGTGATATAACTATTACAATATGTAACTGAGGTCAAATTCAATGGCATGTCATAGCTTACTCTTGTCTGTTGATATTAATCGAAAATATTAATAACATTTCCCATGTTGTTAAAGGGGGGGGGAGGCGGGGGGGGGGGGGCGTCTACCGCTGGAACCAGAGGGGAAAAGGATTTGCCAAAGAACTGTAATGACAGACACTCAACTTCCAAGGAGGGCAGCCCGGAGCGCTGCGACAGCTCTGCAGAGGCGCGTGTCTGTGGCTGTGGGAGTTGGGCAAGTACCGAGGCGACCTGCCCCCGCTGAGCTCCCGGCCGCGCTCCAGCTAGCGCACCAGCCCGAGTGCACGGCGCGCTGGCTCTGGAGGCTCCGGAGAAGCGAGAGGGGAGGGTGCCTGGTTCCCGGCTTCCGGAAAATAACTTTCCTGTTTAGAAAACACCTCCAAAAATACTTAGCTCCTTTCCCTGGCGGGCCGATTCTCCAGGGAAGCAGAGATCGGCTCTAAGCTTTGGGGACACCCTCCCCAGCCTCCATGGCAGCTTGGCCCCTCGCTCCATGAAAAACTCCAGCTGAGCCCGCCAGCTGAGCCTCCACACGCGGGCAAGCGGGACTGAGTTGAGCTCCCTGCGAAGCGTGGTGAGCGCAGGAGCCACCCATCCGCAGCGTGTCGCCCAGAAGCGCGGCTCCCGGCTCTCTGCCAACACCCACTGCGGCTCGGGTTCGGCACGTGGGGACCCGGCAGCCTCAGCCTCCACGCCTCCGGGCCTGCAGACCACCCCGGGGACCTGGGTGGCGTGGGGACGGGGGGAAGTTCTTCCCGCTCCCAGGTCTGCATAGGGACGGAGGGCAGGTCTGCCCGCCTCTTCTCCTCCCCGCAACCCCTGCCACGCTTACCACCCCTCCCTGGCGGGCTTCGAAGGAAGCCTGGTCTCCCAGTACAAGGCCATTTCAAAGGGCCAAGCTGGTACTGGGCACTGAGAGGAGGTGGGAAGGGCTTGCCAGTCGGTGCGAACCGTGTTTGGAGAAGCTGAGATGGGCTGAGGTTTGGAGCGCGCTCCAGCCAGACTGACACAGACGTGCGGTTCCGTGGGGGCCGTCTCTGCGGGGACGCGGGCACCAGGCTCGGGTCGGGGCCAGCCCGCACCCTCTGGTTTAGGAACTAGTCCTGCCTGCTTGCGCGCGTCTCCACCGAGTGCGCACAGCACGTCTCGGGAAGCTTTTTAAAGCTTAGGAATTTATTGCCGAGATTTATGCCGAACTAAAATCGGATCCTCTCTCGGGGCGGGAAATCGGCTAGTTCACTCTGGCTTTGTTGGAGCCTGGAATTTGAGCATTATATGAATTGTGTCTGACGCTGCTCGCTCCTCCAAGAACCCCTAACCCTGAGGAGAAAACTCCAGTGAGGCCTTGAAGAGAAGGCGCCCCCTTATTTAGGGGGACAGCAAAGGGAACGCCTCCCCGCCACACTGGGTCTTTCACAGAGAGAGGGTGCATGCACGTGTCCACTTTTAATGTTTCCTCCCAAGTTGTATAAAGCGGCTTTTCTCTTTTTTCCCTCCCTGTTCAGTGGAGGCAGGCTGACATTTTCTAAAGGAACATTACTCAATGCTTGCGGGGGGGGGGGGGGGGGGGGAAAGTAAAGAAAACATAAACTAAAAAAAAAAAAAAAAGGATTTATTCATTTACCCTCCATCAGTATAGCAAGTTGATATCTTGACCCAGATGCTGTGCTGGTGATAGTCCCGCAAGCACTTAGAATCTAGGGGAAGAAAAAAGAGACGACTACACACACGGACAGTATTACTGAGGCAGGATAAAAAGAAGTTAGAAAAATTCCCTGGCAAGTGGAATGAGGGAAACCGAATGGTTAAACAAGGCAGAGCAATTGACAACCTGCTAATAAATTTCAAGATCTTATCTTCCCTAACCAGAGACACTTAGGAGCAGATGGTTTATACCTGTTCTCCTCACTCAGAGAGTGAGTAACTTAAATCACCCTGGTCAGGGAGAGAGATAACAGAGACCCAGTTAATGCCATTAGTACCAGCCAAGTCCCAGAATGGATGAAGTCAAGGGAATAAATAACAAAAACCCAGTTATAGCCAGACAAATCCAAGATAAAAGTAAAACAGCGAGGCTGACCAGAGAATGATCCCAAACTCATTTTGAAGCATCGGCACATTAAAGGACACACCTGAAAAGCTATTGAGTATTCTGTTGAGACCTTCCCCTGAGACTCCTCTAAAACTCCCACCTTTAGAAAACAAATAAGAAAACCTTAAGGCAAAGAATCCAGTGCATACTCTCTTTTGAGCGCACCCATGCCCCTCCTCTCCTTAGATGCATACTTTCTTTCTCCTGAGCTCCAAGAGTCCCCATAAGACTTGCAATTAGGGGAGCAGTGGGTAACAGCAGCTTGTCCCAGGCTAACCCTGTGAACCTGTCTCGAAGGACTCTCCTTTTGCCTCTGTAACTTGTTTCCTGAGTCCACACAGCCCAGTGTGGCTCACTTCTGTTACTCTGACTTCCATTCTTGAATCTAGGCAGCCCAGTCTAGGCTCACTCCTGTTATCTCACCTCTTCTACCCTAAGCCCTTTGTTTCACTGCCCCCAGCTTTAATAAATGTACCCTCAAAATCATCTGGACTCATGAAATCTTTCCTACATGGAGTCTAGAACCCACACATTTCCGACTGTGCTGGGCCAGACCCCCCTCTGTCCCACTCCCTTTCTGGTGGCATTGTGATGAGTAACAGCCTCTGTCAAACGGTAGCAGAAGGTATCCCTTGGTTTAGACACATGCTCTGGGGAGAAACCTTCTCTAGCATTGCTCCTTAGATAAGAAACTATACATGATTTTTTTCCACCACGAATTAATGTTTTTCCCCTTATCCTTTCTATTGACCCCCCTCCTTCACACACAACACAGACCCACCAGTCTCAAAGGAAATCCTGATGACAGGCTTTCCTAATTTGTTCAGACTCTTTCAGACCATATAAAAGAAATGCAAACACACACAACACCCTTACATGCAAGTGTATACAAATATAGGACTTTCACTGTTGTCTGAATTTTGTTTTTCTCACTCCAAACATTGTCTGGATGCTTCAGGGTCAACAGATAGAGATTTAACTCATTCTTTTATATTCTTATGTTATGGGTGCACCATACACTCCATTCCCTAATCATTAAAATCACTTCGCTTCCAGTTTTTGCTACTAAAGACAATGCTACAATAAGCATCTTTACATAAGTCTCCACAGTCTGATGTTTTGTATATATGTGATAGATTTCAAGTGGAATTGCTAGGTAATTAATTCTATTTATATTTATATTCATGTGCACATATATGTGTTGTATATTTCTATTTTTATTTAATGTTGCCAGTTTGCCTCCCAAAAGGGTGTAACATGGCTACATTTCACTAGCAATTAAATTACCCCTTTCCCCCATATGTACTCCAATAATAAGTATTAAAAGTCTTTTTAGTTTTGTCAGTCTAAAATATGTAAAGTATGATAACATAGTGTTTATTTTCCTGACTACTAGAGAATTTGAACTTCTTTTGAGATTTTTTGGTTCTATGGATTTTCCCTTCTATAAATTGCCTGCTCACATCTCTTGTCCCTTTTCCTGTTGGGTATCTTCCAGTCACTTTTTTAAAATTAAGTGCTCTTTGTGTATTATAGGTACAAACGCTTGGCCCATCATGAACATTTCAAATGTTTTTCTAATATTATTATTTATCCCTTGATTTTTATATCTGCCCTAAAAACTTAACAAATTTTTATGTTTAGCATTTGGGTTTTAATAGCATTTCAGTTTTTAAAAGTCTCCCCAAATTCTTTATATAGTCTCCTACAGTTTCTTGACAGCTTTTTATTCTTTCTTTTCTTTTCTTTCTTTCTTTCTTTCTTTCTTTTCTTTCTTTCTTTCTTTCTTTCTTTCTTTCTTTCTTTCTTTCTTTCTTTCTTTCTTTCTTTCTTTCTTTTTCTTTAGTTCTTTAATTCACCTGGAGTTCATTATTTTACATTGTGTAAAATTTTACTTTTCTTTTTTAGTTAGCTAGTTTTCACAGCTCCATTCATTTCCCATTATCTTTGTCATAGATTAAATTTTTAAATATGTGTGATCTAATATTTATATTCTCCAGTATTCCCCACTGACCCATTTGTCTATTCCTATAGCAACACTATATATATATATATAATCTCCTTACTTTTCCTAGCCCTCTTTGCAATCAGGCAGAACCTTGTGACTAGTTCAGCCAATAAGCAAAGAGGATGTGTCACTCCAGGCAGAAGCGTAGCAGTTTGTGTGTGTGTGGCGGGGAGGGGGGATTCTCTCTATTCTTTCCTGCTAAATTTCAAATGATGCAGCTACAAGATGAGAGGTCTTGTCACCTTGAATTCCTGAGTGGCTACATAACATGGGCCCTTACTAAATCGTTATGGACATACAGCATGAGCAAAAAGTAAATTTTTGTTGTGTCAAGATTTGAGGTTAATGTGTTACCTACCATGATATAGTTTATTTTGTCTAATACAAGAATAAAATATTCTGATATCTGCTAAGGCAAGTTCACCCCAGTGCTCATTTCATGCCTTTCTTATCTATTTTGGGACATCATATTTAAACTTTGATTCAATTTTTAGAAAACCAAACTGCATTAGTATTCTAATTGGAACTGACTGGAATTTAATTTTCACAAAATTGACATTTTTTATATTAAGTTTTTATAAAATTCAAGAACATGGTGTGACTTTCCATTTCTTCAAATCTTGTTTTATGCCTTTCAAAAAGATTTTATGATTTTGGTTAAAATAAATCCAGCCTTTTGATTAAATTTATTTTCATGTATTTTGTAGTTTTTGTTTCTATCGTAAGTGAAACACGTTTCCTTTTATATCTTAGATCAAAGAAAACCTATTCACTTCTATGTATATGTATCTGTGTGTATGTCTCTGTGAGTGTATGTGTATGTGTGTGTGTATTCTAGCCATTTTGCTAAATTTCTTACTCATTCTAGTGTTTTTTACTTGAGTTTCCTTAGTTTTCAATCACATCATTAGCATTTTCTTGTCTCATTGAATTTCCTTTACCTTCTGAGACAATATTAAATTAAAAATGATCATAGCAGGTATTTCCACACAGTTTTTGAATTTAGTTAAGATGGCTTTGGTTTTTATCATTTAGGGTAATATTGGATATAAAATTTGCTAAATAGCCCTTTATATTTAAATAGTCTCCTTCTACTTTATTTTACCTTGAAGTTTTAATAGGAATGTCTTGTAATTTTTTAATTTTAAAATGCCTTTTTTAGAATTTGTTGATATGCTTGTGTAATATTTTTCACTAATTTGTTGACATAATGGGTTAAGTGGATTGAATTACCAACACTGACCCAAACATTGACCCCCTCTAGCATTCTTGGCATAAATTCTGCTGGGTCAGAGGCTGTTTTATTACTTTGATATATTGCTGGATTCAACTTGCTAATAATGTTTTATTTAACATTTTTGCGACTACTTTCCTAAGTGAAATTGATGTATAGATTTTTTCCGTTTCTATCTTGTTTAGATTTTGGTATTAGTGTTATGCATCAAAAATGAATTTGGAAGCATCTTATCTTTAACTATGGTCAGAAATATTAGCCCTAGTCCCCGCATCACCCAGCAGCCAGTTGAAAATGCAAATTCTTGGGCCAATACTGAACTCCTAAACTAGAATCTGTTTTAATAAGACCCTAGGTGACTTGCATGAATTTTAAAGTTTTAGGAGCTTAAAATCGGTCTAGTGTTTTCCAAATTTCTTAGATGACAAGCATCCTTTGAGTTGCTTGTTATATAAACAGTTGCTTGTTATATAAACATATGATCATATTCCTCTGAAAATCCTGATTTGGTAGATTTGGGTTGGGGCTCAGTGATCTGTGTTTTTACTAGATACCCTGGGGTCAGTCTTCTCTTCAGCAAGTTTTGGAACTATGTAGGTTTTAATTCCAACATGAAACTAGTTGAGTTAATTTTCTTCTAGTGTTTTTTGAAATTATTACCTCTTCTCCATCAGTCCTTTTTCTCATTCTGGGAGTCCTATTGATGACATGCTAGGACTCCTGGGCCATCCTCTAAATGTTTTAAAAATGACCCTTGACCCCTTGGTGGTGACTAATATTTTGAAAAATGAAATAACGGAATAGAAAATGTCAGCATGCATAACACTGAGCAAGGGTAAGTATTATTTTGTGAAACTTTTATTCTCATTACAACTCTATTTAAACAGGTTTTTTAATGTAACTTCCTCCCCCGCACCACCATGGATTGTAGTGTAAAACAAAAAGTGTTCAAAACTAGGTCTATAAGCTTCTTAAAAATTTCCTCATGGTTTCTTTTTCATATTTTTGCTTTTTGCTCAGATATGTTTCTTGCACTTGATCTTCCAAGCCAGTGATTTTCAACCTTTTTCATCTCATGGCACACATAAACTAATTACTGAAATTCTGCCACACACCAAAAGATATATTTTTTGCCGATCTGATGAAAAATTAGTTATAATTTTGATTCATTCGTACTAGACAACTATTGTTGTGTTGGCTGTTGTTATTATTATTATTTTTTTACAATCTAAGGGAAAAGAAGTCAGTGCCCCCACTAAATAGTTAGGTATTTTATGTTTTAAAAATTCTTGCAGAAAAAAAATTTCTTGCAGCACACCTGTTGAAAATTGCTGTTTTCTAAGCCATTCTTTTGGGTCTTTTAATACAGATGCTGACTATTTCAGGCAAAATGTTTTTGTTTAGCTTCTGAAAATCATGTTTTCCCTTCTTTCAACACCGGAATCTCCTTAAGGACACTTACTTTTATTGTAAATTTTTTTTCACGGTTTCACCTATTTGTTTCAGCCTCTCTCTGAGCTGAGCACATTTTCTGATTATCCAGTTTCATATTTTCTGGATACCAGGCACCTTTGAATAGGTTGCCGTTTTCTTTATTGGGTTTCCAAGACTAGGGCATGGGGTTCAGAACATCCAAAACAGTGAGTGTTTAGGGAATCCCCAGGTCATGAATGAAGTAGGTTCAATTAGAAAAGGTTTTAAATCATATTTTATTAACTCAAAACTATTCTTTCTTTTAAAGATAATAGAACATTAAAATGTATCCCCCAAAATGACTCTTTTGGGAAATATAATTTATTATATAAAGAATTAAACTTCTGAAATAAAACTTCTGAATAAAATTTCAGGAAATAAGTGAAAATCAAAACAGAATAGCAACATACAGAGATTTAAAAAAATGAGAGAAACTGTGATACCAAGTATAACTTATGCTGGTAGATTTTAAATATTTCATTGTTGGTCTTGCCTCCTTGTATTTGCTCTCCTGATCCATATAAATTAATGGGTGGAATCCAACATTTTCAAATCCTGAACCAGTCTTCTAGTTTATCCCATGGAATTGAACATTCATTATTACTAGGGCTTTGGTAGCAAATCCTTGCGGGTAAAAGTGTAAGTTGATATAATCTCTCTCTGGGGGACAATTTGAATGAGGTTTTAGAAGTCTTAAAACAATATCTATCCTTTTGATCCAGTGATTTTAATTCTAAGTTTCTATCTAAAGAAATAATGGTTTTGTTTAGGACGGTTTGCTGCAACTTTGTACGTAATAGCAAATCATGTAAACAAATTAAATGTTCAACACCAAAAGTTTGGTTAAATAACTCGTGACACTTCCATATGTGATCCAGCAGTTGAAATCATATTCTCAGCATTACTTTAATGATGTGGGAAATGGCTTATAGCAGATTTTTTGAAAGCAACAAAATACCAAACAGTGTCTATAATTTGATGAGATTCTGTAAAGATTAATACATATGTTACATATGAAAAGGCTGGAAAACGACCCATCGAAATATTCACAGTGGTAGCATAGAGACAACTAAGTTTTTCTTTATTATTTTCCAAGTCTTCTATGATAAATATATTTTCCTTTAATGCTAACTAAAAATAAATGTTTAAAAGGGAAACTCTCTAAAATTGGGAAATCAGAGATACTTCTAGAGACCTGTACTATAACATCAATGTGGTTGAAGCGATTCCCTTAAATTATGAAAAAACTAGCTTTTCCCAGAAAATGACAAAACTATCGTGTTGCAAAACCCTTGATGGAGGAGGTCATGGGGAGGACATGACTGCGCATTGACCCACAAGTAGGACTCAGGCAATCAGAGACTCCCTGTCCTGGGAATGTATGTTCTGCTCACTATTTTGACTCTAGGAGCTGTTTCAAGGACGTAGCCTTGAGTGGGTAATGTTTTGTTGAGACCATCTGGGCTGAATACGTGACTGACCCAGTTAAGGCCTCTATGTAAACTCTTAAATTTCCGATGAGTGTGTGAGATCTACTCACCTTGGGCCCACTCATGACAAGCCTTGTATGTGAGTTCCCTTTCTTTGAACCTGCAACTTGCCAATCTGGAGTGGCCTGCCATTTTTTTTAATTTTTTTTTTTTTTTTGGTTCTCCCCTCTCCTCCATCCACAGGGATTGAATTTCACTCGGGGTTCTCCTGAAGTTGTGAACCAATAAGCCTTCTGGACAAAATGCATTTTGCTGGTGATAAATGTTTGTTCTGGCTCCTGAACATGCCTAAAGGCATGCCAACCTAAGCATCATGGCTTCTTCCTTCTCAGGGGCAGATTGTTTTATGCAGTTAGCAGCTCATGGAAGTGGTTCACCTTGTCACATGGAGCCAGCTCCTCAGCCTTCCCCAGTCAGAATGATTTCTCAGTCCTGGGGTTACTGAGACTCTTCTGATGGCTGATTGTTTGGGGGCTTTGCCATCTTCTTAATCTCTGCATAGGCAACTATTTAGCTATAAGGCATTGCTGTGAAGCTCATTCACCTCTCAGCACTGGAGGCATCATGCCAGAATCTGGGAAGACACTGAAACCCAACAGACAACATTAGCTCCTGCTCAGGAACAATTGTGAAAAGGCTCTACTTACTCTTCTGCCCACTCTTGGCACCAGTTTTTGATTAGAGAGAATGGGGATTAGGTTCACCTGGTTCAGCTGTGGTTCCATAACATGACCTGGAAAGATATTTAATTTAAAAAATTTATCCATTTCTTTTATATCAAAGTAATTTATAATAATTTTTAAAGTTAGAAATATGGAAAAGGAGAATTGAGGGGGAATTAATCATGCTAGTTGTTTTTATTAATGTTTCTTAAATGTATATGTGGCTCACATTTGTTTCAATGTTGAATATTAGAAGCATTTGGGGTCTTTATTTAGAAGTTTGGAGATGTTGTAGGAACTTAACTCTTGTTTATATCAATTAGCCTATGGTAAAATTGGTTTTCTTTACATTGTTTTGCTTAAAGTCACAGCTTCCAAGAACCTATTGATAACATTGAGGAAGGGCTTACTGTATTTAGTTTACTCACTTTAAATGATACCCTGAGTCTTCCACCTATTATTACCCAGTAGCAACCAATGAGTTTTTCCTCTTAAATTAAACCATACTAACATGCTGTCTTTGTAGGTAAAAAATGAATAATTATCAGTAATTTTATTTGGTTTAATCTGATATGTTTCCCTTTTCATTTCTTGCCTTCTCTCATTTTTAAAGTTGCATTATTTCTACTTTGACAAAATGTTGAACATTTACTCATTATTCTTCCACATATATCTTGTGTTGGTCTTAGATCTATAATAAAATGTATTTAATGGTCACCATCAGTCCTTTTGCTGAACTTTCTGCATTGACCTTTTAGTTAAAGAAGCTCATTTAGTAGGTTCTTCAGGAAGTGCTTCTGTGGAGATTTTTGCATCATTTTATGAACAATTTTCTATAGGCCTCATATTTGAAGATTAGCTTCAGCATGTATATATATATTCTTTTATTTTAAAAATAAAAAATGCTGAAACTACATATGCTATTTGGCATCTTTCATAGACTTCTATGATTTTACAGACACAAAATTTTTTATGAGGTTTTCTATGCCTCTCATTTCTTCAAGGAAACCACTACTTCCAATTATTGAAGAACATTTTCAGACCTTTCACATTGTTTTAACTATTTAAGTAGTTCTGTCCCATTACTGGAAACTATTTCAGGAGAAAACTTAATGACCATCTCTGATATATTTGAAATGAAAATGGATATCTATGTTTTTAAATAAAATTTTATTGAAGTATGATATCTAAACAGAAAAGGGTCCACATCATAAGTGTAAGACTCCATAAATCACAGAGATTCAACATATCTGCATAAACAGAGCCTAGGAAAAGAAAATAGAGCGTTACCAGAATGCCAGAGACCCCCCAGCCCTCTCTCAATCATCTCCAAAGGTAACCACCATCTTAGCTTCTAAAACCATAGATTCCATTTGCATGTTTTTTAACTTTATATTAATGGAATTATACCTGTCTAGCCTCTTTCACCTCATGTTATAATTGTGTGATTCATTTATGTTGTTTGTAACAGGAGTTTATTCATTTTCATTGCCATATAGCAGTCATCATTCAAAAATGCTAGTTTATTCATTTGTTGTTCATGAACAGTTGCTCAATTTTCACTTTTAACAATAAGAAAATATTACTCTTTTTAATCACATTGTGTATGGCTAGGAATACAATTACTGGGTCATAGGGTTTTCAAATTCTCAGCTTTCTGAAATATTTACAAGCATGTCATTGTTTGTGACAATTACATCCCACAGTAACACACAACAGTTAAGTTTTCCAGCTGCTTCACATCCTTACTAATGAGTGGTATTGTTAGTCTTAATTTCTGCCATTCTGACCAGTGAGGTGTGCATGATGGTATCCCATTGCGATTTTACTTTGTATTTCACTGATGAATGAAAGAATGTGGTGGAGCATCTTTTCATGTAATTTTGTAAAGTGTTTCTTCCAGTTGTTTGCTCATTAAAAAAAAAAAAGAAGAAGGTTCATTTTCCTTA
Organism: Myotis lucifugus; assembly: GCF_000147115.1. Taxonomy (NCBI): domain Eukaryota; kingdom Metazoa; phylum Chordata; class Mammalia; order Chiroptera; family Vespertilionidae; genus Myotis; species Myotis lucifugus. The sequence goes on from NW_005871492.1 coordinate 483,349, forward strand.
CAGATTTGTAAGAGTTCCTTATATATTATGGGAATGGATCCTTTGTCAGTTAATATATTAAAATCTTATGTGGTTTGTCTTTGATGGTCAGAAATTCTTAATTTTAATGTATCTCAATTTATTACCCTTTTCTCTTATTTAGTCAATGCTTATTGTGCTTTAAGAAATCTTTGCTTATCCCAAGATCATAAAGATGTTCTCTTATTATCTTCTATTCACTTGGTTGTTTTAATTTTTACATCTAGATTTACAAACTACTTAGAAATGAATGATGTGAACTAGAGGGCTAAGATTCATTTTCATCTTTATTGATATTCAATTATCCTAGAACAATTTACTTAAAAGGATGTTCTTTCTCTATTTTCTTCAGTGCCACTTCTGCCATAAATCAAGTATCCCTGTATGTGAAGGTCTATTTTGGGATTGTTTCATTGGCCTTTTGGATATCCTTGACCCAATACCACTAAAGCTCTCTATAATAAGCTGTTTTATACACTGAGTGGCCAGATTATTATGACCACCTGACTTTTGTAGGCAAATTAGCTATAATTTCACCCTGAAGTTGCTAGAGGGCCAGACCATTATAAATAGGGAAGCAGATTGTTTACCACAACAGTAGAAGTGATTTTTTTCTGAAGATATGGGTAAACAACATGAGTTAACAGCCTTTGAACGTGGGATATATTTGAACGTGAGTGGCCAGATTAATATGACCACCTGATGTTTGCAGGTAAATTAGCCATACACTGCATCATATGGGATATGGAAGTTGAAGGCCTGTTCGAACACCTTTGCTGTCTGCAGTTACCAAGATAAAACGTCTCCAATTCGCATAGGAACATGAGGATTGCACAGTCCAGCATTGGAAAAAAGTCATGTGGTCCGATGAATCACATTTCCAGTTGCATCATGCAGATGGCAGAGAGAGAATTTGGCAGAAACAGCATGAAAGCATGCACCCACATGCATGAGTGCAACCCTTCAAGCTGGTGGGGGCAGTGTTATGGTTTGGGGCATGTGTTCCTGGCATGATTTGGGCCCTTTAATTCATGTGGAACAATGTCCGAATAGCACAACATACCTAAGTATCATTGCTGATCAAGTTCATCCTATCATGTTGATGGCGTATCCCAATGGAGATGGCTTCTTCCAACAAGACAATGTGCCATGCCACGGTGCTCGTATTGTGCAGGAATGGTTTCAAGAACATGAGGGAGACTTTACCATGCTTAGGTGGCCCCCGCAATCACCAGATCTCAATCCAATTGAGCATTTGTGGGATGAAGTTAAAAGAGCCATCAGTCAGCTGGTTCCACAACCATCGAATCTCACAGAACTGGACAGTGCTATTCATCAGGCATGGTGTCAGATTCCTCCCATCACCTTTCAACATCTCGTGCAGTCAATGCCAAGAAGAATTGCCACAGTATTGAAGGCAAAAGGTGGCCCAACAAAGTACTGATGGGGTGGTCATACTATCTGGCCACTCAGGAGTGTACTAGTTAG
>NW_005871492.1:485583-495432 GCF_000147115.1 Myotis lucifugus
TCTATTGATGTCACCTTTTTATCCTTATGAGATATACCTCTTTGCCTCCAGTAACATTTTCTACCTTCTACTCTCTATTGTCTAATACTGGTATTACTACTCCAGGTTAATTTTGGTTAGTATTTGTAAAACATATTTAATTTTTAATTCTTTTACAGTTTTCAGTTCTCCACTGAAATTTTCCATCTTGCTATTTAATTTCTTAAACACTTTATCATGGCTTCTTTATTAATATTCATGTTTGATAATTCCAATATCTGAATATCCTGTGGGTCTGTTTGCACTGTCTATCTTTCTCTTGATTCTTGGTCAATTCTTTTTTTTTTTTTTAAATATATTTTATTGATTTTTTACAGAGAGGAAGGGAGAGAGATAGAGAGTTAGAAACATCGATGAGAGAGAAACATTGATCAGCTGCCTCCTGCACATCCTGGCATGTGGTTAGGATGACTTTAATCCAATCAGGGCTTGAGCTCATTGGAAATGACAGCTTAATCTTTGTGAGGGCTGGTTATTTTCAGTTCAACATTACTCCTAGGGTAATATTCATTGGGAATCTAAACTAAACCTTGGTAACAGGAAATGTGTCTGAAAAATCATAGAGATGATTTGAGGCATTGGACCATGTTTTATTCCCCCAAGAAGGAGTTACTTATGCTCCTGGCATGTGGTTAGGATGACTTTAATCCAATCAGGGCTTGAGCTCATTGGAAATGACAGCTTAATCTTTGTGAGGGCTGGTTATTTTCAGTTCAACATTACTCCTAGGGTAATATTCATTGGGAATCTAAACTAAACCTTGGACATTGACAAAAACCCTTTCTTCTTTGTGGGCACTGGACTCCATTTTTTGTCTTTTCAACCCCACAAAACTGAATGAAACTCTGCTCATTTTCTCAGCCTCTTAGCCACTGCTTAAGGAAGGTAAAAGCCCTGAGGGGAGAGGCATCAGGGTGATTGGCTGGAATGGGAAGCAGCTATTGAGCAGTGGACAGTGCCTATCCGGGGGAGGGCAGTTGCGGGGGGACCAGGCCTGCAGGGGAGGGCAGTTAGAGGCAATTGGGCCGACAGGGGAGCTGTTAGGCATCAATCAGGCTGGCAGGGGAGTGGTTAGGGGGTGATCAGGCTGGCAGGCAGATGCGGTTAGGGGCAATCAGGCAGGCAGGCAGACAAGCGGTTGGGAGCCAGCAGTCCTGGACTGTGAGAGGGATGTCCGATGCCTGTTTAGTCAGAATCCCTCGAGGGGTCCCATATTGGAGAGGGTGCAGGCTGGGCTGAGAGACCCCCCCCCCTGCATGAATTTCGTGCACCAGGCCTCTAGTTTATTAATAAATATGGCAATTTTCTTATTTTTCAAATTAATAAACTTTATTTTTCCGAGAAGTTTTCAGTTTATATAAACAATTAGCATAAAGTACAGAAAGTATTTATATACTCCCTCTGCCACCAGTTTTATTAGCTAGGCTTATACTGGCTGCATAACTGCTTGAATTTACTGCCAGCCTCCCACAGCTCATGGAAGATGAGCCAGGAGATGCTTCAAATTTAATGGTCTTGATCTGTTCCCACCTTGATGACCTTTAGACTCTAACTAGCTCTCTGAGGTGACAAGCTGGCACTACTCAGCACATGAATAGAAATATTTTGTCAGTGAGTATTTATAAAGAGAATGGATCACCCACTTCAGAGCCCAAATGTCTATCCTATCGACAAAGTGTCAGATCATGCTATCCGACAGACACCTGCTGGCAAAACCAGGAGCTTTTGACTCCTTCCATCTTCCTAATACAGTTTTACAAAAATAGAGGCTTCAGAGCCAGCAGGCCAGCAAAGCATTAAAAGCCCTCAGATTCCTCTTCCTACTCTCTCAGTGTTTAAAAAAAAACAACAACCGCAAAAACATTTCTGACCTCATTTCCTAGCTATTTACCCAGCTTGGATCTGATGCCTCTGAGTTAGATTTTAAAAGAACGTTCTCATGTTGAAATATTGCCTCACAAATCTTAGAGCTAAAATTCCACAAAGACCTTTAATTATCTCACAGAACTTTACAGAGGCCTTTAATTCTCAATCGCACTTGTGACATGGCCAGAAGGTAACAGCAGACATCTTTGCTGGACCAGTCGCACCTGGACGACTAAATACCGACTATAAATTTTACAGTCTAGAGAAAACTGGCATTGGCCACAGATATTTCAAAAAAAAGATTCAACCAGGTGATTTAGTACTTTGCCTGTCGAATGCATTTCTGTGTGTGTCTTTGAGTAGACTTTTTCGTGTGCCACCTTCTCCATTTGGCATTAAAATTAAGAGGGACTGTGAAAATCTTGAGTCACCCTCTTAAATGGATAAAAGCTTTCCAGGCAAATAAAGGTTATTTTGTTCTTATCTTCAAGAGCCATATGCATCTGATATATCTGCTCTGAAAGAGTATCACAGGGAACTACTGGCTTTCTATCAAGTAACCCAATGCATCTCGTACACAGGGTGCTGTGTAATCATCAAGTTAATCAGATCATTAAGAGTGTGGTACTCCACACGTATTCACATATTTCTAGATTGCTTTCTCACAATCGCAGTTGAGAAAGCATATGGTCTGTGGACTTCGGTAATGATCCAGTTAAGCTTCGGTGTTTTAATGATTCCTCAGATCATGAATTGTCAGTGCATCCTTTCTTTAATGCTCTTCAGTCATTTAGCTTTATGGAGTGCAGGTTGACTTGAACACACCCCATGTCACATTCTTGTGGGGAAAATTGTTTTGCTCCAACCTCGAGTACTTTCCTTCACGTCTCAGAAGCTGAAAGGTCATCAAAGTTAAACCTGTCTGGACTCAGATCATGGAATTTTTTAGTACAGTACTTGGAATGAAAGTGGTGTGGGTACTATTTTATTTCCTACTTGTCTCCATGTTCTAGTGGAAAAACTACTGTGATTGATGGAGAACCTAATGAAATATCTGTCACCTGCCACAACTTTTAAAAGAGTTAGTGTTTGCCAGAATCAAGGCTTTTTATCTCCTATTTCCATGAATATGAACACTTCAAACAACTGGCTTTACTTCTCTATAAACTGCTCACCAACATAAAATTAGTAATTATACTAATATGCTTACAGTAAATAAGATGGGTGGTCCTTGTTTTCAATAAAAAAAGACAAATAAATCGGCAAATATAATACAGCATGATAAATGCTATGGGAGAGGGAGTTGCTACCAAGTAACCACAGACAACAATTTTACTAAATATTTTTCTACTTTATAACATGGATTAACACTTTTTCCAGCCTTGAATGTCAATTTTCTTTTGCCACCCATCTGCTAGGCCAGTGCCACATATATTGTTTTTGCTATGGTAGTGCCCAACTCCCGACACCATTCTCTGAATTAGTCAGAGGATAATAGACCATGCTGTGATGACAAACATCCCTAAAACTTAGTGGGCAACAAAATGCCTCGTGGCTTTTGCTCACAAAACCTGCTGAACGCTTGGGTAGATCCCTTATAGCCACTCAGAGATCTTGCTTCTTCGATCTATGAATCTGCTCTCTCAATATGAGGCCTTTGAGTTTGGCAGGACAAGAGAAACCAAGAGATGCAAGAATTGGGCAGAAGATTTTACTGCTTCAGGCTGGGAATGGCACCTATCACTTCTGATCACATTTTATTGGTAAAAGCTAGCAATTAGGCTCCACCTAACATCTAGGGCTGAGAAGTTTACGTTTCAATGTGCCCAAGAAGAAGGAATATGCAACTGAACTTGAAGAACACAAAGTATTGTCTCTGCTTAGCTGAGAACTTGAAGGAGTAGGAGGAACCAAGTCAGATGAAGAGTATGGAGAGAGCAAGGATTTTTCCAGGCAGAGGGGATTACTTGTGTGAAAGCTTGGAGGCTAGAAAAAATGTGAATCATTTGTGGTATTGACAAAGTGTTCTGTGGTTGAACCTTTCTGAGGGCCACATGGGAAGAAGTAAGAGAAGTAAGTAAAGAAAAACCAGGTATCCCCTGCCATGGTGGCTCAGTGGTTGAGCATTGACCTATGAACCAGGAGGTCAAGGTTTGATTCGTAGTCAGGGCATATGCCTGGGTTGTGGGTTTGATCTCCAGTGGGGAGTGTGCAGGAGGCAACTGATAAATGATTCTCTCTCATCATTGATGTTCCTGTCTCTCCCTTCCTCTTCCTTCCTCTCTGAAATCAATAAAAATATAGTAAAAAAGAAAAACCAGGTAGAGGTTGTCATCATGCTAAACCTTATAAACCACATTCTGGAGGAAGGATTTATTCTATGTCAAAGTGGAGTATTTAAGCAAGGGAGTGATAATTTAATAGACATTTATTAGAAAGTTATTCTGGTTTCTGAGTCCAGAATGTGTTGGATTGGGTAAGACCTTAGGCAGGGGTCCAGTTAGGATGTTCTTGCAGTAGACCCAGCAAGGGAGTGCCTGAAATTGTATAGTTTGAGAGAGGATAGAGTGACACAGATGTCTTTGAGAGAGTCATAGGAGGCAAAGTCAACAAGAATTAATGGTTAATTAGCATACACAGATGGAGGAGTCAAGGATAAAACCCAAGTTTCTGGTCAGGCAACTGTGTGGACTGTGGTCTCATTCACTGATGGGAAACATGGGTAGGAACCCCAACACTCTGCCACAGATCCCTCATTCTGTCATGTTTCATAGTAGAAGCCTGGCCTGATGTTGGTTGCAAGAAAAGACTTGAAAATTGCATTGGACACTGAGTATCAAGAGGCAAGGCCTTCTTTTAATTTAGCTTGCATTTCTCTGGGTGTTGTGTGTGGGGAACTATTCAACTTAGAGGGGAAAATAAGATGTCTATCAATATCAACTCTTAATAAGAAGCTGAAGGCCTCCATCTATAATGACCCTGTGGTAGTATAGCCATTTGGAAAATAGTTTAAGGTTACCCACACAAGTTAAGTATATAGTATGATGGTTAATTTTATGTGTCAACTTGGTTGGGCCATGGTACCCAGATATGTGGTTAAACATTATTCGGGATGTTTCTGGGTAAGATTTATTTAAATCAGTGGATTCTGAGTAAAACAGATTGTCCTCCATAATATGGGTGGATGTCATTTAATCAGCTGAAAGCAATAAAATAAAAGCCTGCTCTCTCCTAAGCAAGGGGGAATTCTACAGCTAATGGCCTTTGGCCTTGAACTGCAACATCATCTCTTTTCTGGATCTCTAACCTACTAGTGTGCTGGTGTGTGAGTGTGTGTGTGTGTGTGTGTGTGTGTGTGTGTGTGTACCCATATGTGTGTGCGCATGTGTGAGTATTTTGAGAGGTTCCCTCTTAATAAGGATGGGCTTGATCGATCCTATTCCCCAAAAAGACTAATAACCCAGTGTGATATCGAATTGCTGGGACATTCACTTTAACTTCAACCACTGAAGCCTGAAGCAGAGCTTCTGTGTTCTTATGCTTTTCCATTTCTTCATTTGCTCTTCCTAATTAACAGTGACAGTGAAAATCTTAAGAGGCCTCAAGACTTTAATAGACTCTCAGTGTCCCCAATAGCAAGCCAGCATTCATAGCCGCTGTTGTCACAAGTTCCAAATAAACCTGCTTTGGCCAGTCTCCAATTACTGGCCTTTCTTCACTGACTTTATTTTTTAGTACTTTTGGTTTAGATCTAGTTGGTGGGTGGTATTGCCTGTATCTTGGTGCAGTGTTAAATTTCCACATGCGTTTTTAAGTCACACAAAGGCTGTGGTAACCTTGAGGCTATGTATGACCTCTAGTGCAGAAAACATTGACTTTCTATCATTATTCTTTTCTTCCCTGCCTCAGGGATCTGCCACCAAGGCATCAACTCGGTAGTATGTTGTAGGCACAATTCCAAAACCTTCTGAATGAGCTGGGCATCACAGAGTCTGCAAACAAGCAGATTTGGTGTGCCATTTGCTTTTCTCCAAGGCTTTCCTGCTTTCCCTCTTGCCTGTCCCTGAGGTTCCTCCAGGGAATTCTTCCCAGAGAGATAGAGCAGGGGATTTGGATCAATACAAACTTATTTGCTCTTATGTGTCTTTCTTTCAGCCCCAGGAAAGACTCCATTAGAAGAAATGGCCCTGACTGGTTTGGCTCAGTGAATAGAGTATTGGCCTGCGGACTCAAGGGTCCCGGGTTCGATTCCAGTCAAGGGCATGTACCTTGGTTGCAGGCACATCCCCAGTGGGGGGTATGCAGGAGGCAGCTGATCGATGTTTCTCTCTCATCGATGTTTCTAACTCTCTATCCCTCTCCCTTCCTGTCTGTAAAAAATCAATAAAATATATTTTAAAAAAAGAGAAATGAACAAATTTGGTTTCGCTTGATGCTGGCTTACACATAGCTTCTAGGACCTCTCTTCATTTGACACTCCTCTCATCTAAAGCCATTCATACAAATTTGTGAGCGCCCCACTCTAAGTTGGCTATACTAAGACATGAAAAGTGTTTTTTCCGGGAAGTTAAGTAGCTTCAACATTGTTTCTATTTCTTGAGTGAGACTAACCCCATCCTAGGGAGTTGGCACATATTTTAAGGCAGGACTGTGCCAGTGGTTGGGCAGTCATGATGCAGATGCCTTCCTGGCTCTATTCTCTGGATCATGATTATTTTGTTATTGTGATGACCATTACATCAGAATTCAATAACCATGGACTAGATCTTCCAAAATATAACCTCTGTTTACAGAGGCCACACTTGACGGCACGGTCGTATTAACTACAATAAACCTTATTACAATGGTTCTTGGCCTCATCCATTATGAATAAGACCCCTAGCCCCTGCCAACTCTTCTGCAATTATTTCTAGAAATTTCCAGAGACTATCTCATGGGTGCTTATTAACAAATCCTGTCAGCTCCCACATAGTGCTCGCTGTGTCTTTCTTCACTCCTGCCCTCCTTAATGAGGGTTGCCACAGTCCTCGGTCTCTGCTGCCCAACAGTGAGCAGTCAGCCTCAAAGGCCCCTCACTCCAACAGGCCACATTGACTGCAAGTCTAAGCAGAAGCCGAGGCATTGTGCCTTTTTGTGACACTCCTTTGCAACCTAATGTCTCACAATGCATCAGTGAAAATAGATCCTTCCATTTGTTTTCACTCTTTCATCAAGATTCACACATAAGTCTCCACAGGACTAATTTCTATTTTTCCTCAATGCTTTCTTCTTTTTCATCATTTACCTATCCCCAGGAATTCCAAAATTAGCCCTTTTGACACAGATTTATTGGACCCGTATTCTACATTAACATACTTCTTTGTAAGTGCAAGAAGTCAAATATGATGGTAATAATAACAAGAAGTAGAAAAATCTCTACGATCCATGTAATCCTTCCCCCCAAAATGGGTAATCTTGTCTGGTTGTTTGAAAATTTGAGTTCTGGCCTGAAATAATTTTTGGTGAATAAGAAAGATAGTTGACAAAGGCTTAATCACCCATATTCTCTTTAGATACAAAATTACTCTGACACAGAGCTGTATTCTGGGAGGAAAGGGGCAGGGAGCCCTGGTGATAATTGGTGGGCACAGGAAGTGACTCTTTAAGAAAGGATAAAATTAATATCAGAATAGAAAAAACAAGGTGGCGCTGACATTGATTATAACTGAATTGTCTCCATTTTCAATATGAAAGAGTGTGCTGTCAGAGGGAAAGTAGGGTAGAGAGGCAGACGCTGCAGAGCTTTTTGGAAGTGAGAAGTGAGTGAGGAGATTGCAGTCTAGACCTCCAGGGAGGTTTGGTGGGGGTGGGAGTGAGGATGCCTGGAGAGTGAGACAGTGTGGTTCTCCAGGTCAGCAATGGCAGGAGCAGGGGCTGAGCACGCAGAGAGCTTGCTCTGCCTGTGGGAGCTGACCTGTGGGCTTGCCCAGTCCCTGTGGCAGAGGAGCTGGAGTGAACAAGCTCAGACTAGATCATCTTTGGCCTTCCCCATGCTTAGGTGGCCTGTTGTGGGCTGGCAGCAGGTCTTCTAGATGCATCATCTCCTATACTCATGAGAAATAGATAATCTGCTGTTAGGGTTCCTTCTCTCTGTTTCACTGTTAGACAACTATGTTTCTGTCTACCCAGTATCTCTCAATGCCCCCACTTTTTTCCCCAACCTGAGAGAATGTGTGTCTGCCTCGGCCATGGCTAACACCATGACACTGAGTGTAGTTTTCAAAAGCAGCGAACATCATGAAATGTCTCTTGGTCCCTGTAGAAATACCGAGCTTCATCTCTGCTTGACAGAAGGTTAGAGCCTGAAGGAATCTCAGAGATCATCTTCTTCTGTTTGATGCCCTGTCGTTTACAGTTTATTAACCCAACAGTTATTTATTGACCATCTACAGTGTGCCAGGCACTATGCTCAAAGCTGGGATACCGAGATAAACAAGACAGAAGCGACTCGTCCACTAATGGGATTTACAGGCAGACAGGGCAGCATAGAGTGCTATGGGATTTCATTAGAGCAACCCCTAGCCTTGCCTTGGGGGGATCAGGAAAGGGTTCTTAGAGCCAATGACATATGAGCTGAGACTTGAAGGGTGAGAAGGAGCAACCAAGCAAAGTGAGGTCAGGAAACTGAAACCAGAGAAATTAAGTGGCTTGTTAATGGGAAGCCAAGCCTGTTTCTCAAACCCTCTAGCTCCCCGTTCCTATTCATTCACGGAACATGTGGTGGGTATATCCTAAGCAGTAGAATTACAAAGGAGAACTTGCACCCCTTTCTTCAATAATTCCATGGTCTAAAAGAGAAGTGCAAAAATAATTGCAACTGATGAGATAACTGCTTTGGGAGCTGCAAGCTCAGGGAATTTATGATGCATGCAACGGTGACATTTATTCAAGCTAGGGTAGAGAAGGGGATCAGAAACAGATGTCCTGAAGAGGTGACTTTGAAGCTGAATTTTGAGTGAAAATTCGATGATCACCAGGTAAAAGGTCTAAGAAGAGCAGTCCGGGTTAACAGGGCAGCCTGTTGGGAAGGCCCGGAAGCGCCCAATCCCATGGCATATTTGAGGAAGTGTGAGTCATTCCATATGACTGGAGTATGTGCATGGGGCAGGGAAGGAGTCCAACCAATGGGACTGGAGAGGCAGGCAGGAGTCAGATTCTGGAGAGATTTGCAGTGGATTATGTTTAAAAGGTTAGATATTGTCCTTGAGACATTGAGAGCCAGTGGATGACTTAACTTGAGACTAAAAGACCATTTTATCAAAAATATGAAGACTTGCTCTTTCTCGACTCCATCTTCGCGGTAGTGGCACAGACCGCAGTTCAGTCTCCGACATGCAGCTTTTTGTCTGCGCCCAGGAGCTACACACCCTCGAGGTGACCCGTCGGGAGACTGTCTCCCAGATCAAGGCTTATGTGGCCTCGCTGGAGGGCATCACTCCAGAAGATCAAGTCGTGCTCCTGGCGGGCACACCCCTAGAGGATGAGGCTACTCTGGGCCAGTGTGGGGTGGAGTCGCTGTCCACTCTGGAAGTAGCCGCCCGAATGCTTGGAGGTAAAGTCCATGGTTCTCTGGCCTGTGCTGGGAAAGTAAGAGGTCAGACCCCCAAGGTGGCCAAACAGGAGAAAAAGAAGAAGAAGACTGGTCGGGCAAGCGACGGATGCAGTACAACCGACGTTTTGTCAATGTTGTGCCCACCTTTGGCAAGAAGAAGGGCCCCAATGCCAACTCTTAAAGTCCTTTGTAATCTGTTTTTCTCTAATAAAGCCACTTAGCCTAGAAAAAAAAAATATGAAGACTTATTTATCCCTAAAAGACCATTATATCAAAAATATGAAGACTGTATGGGCAAGGCTAAGATTAGAGGCAGGGAGATGAGAGGAAGAGCCACTGAAGGAATCCCAGTG
>NW_005871492.1:495532-545003 GCF_000147115.1 Myotis lucifugus
TCTCTCCACCTCTTCCCCTCCCTGCTCCGCACCAACCCCGACTACAGTTCTGTGTGTTGGTGGGGGGGGGACAACGAGACACAGTGGGGAAGGAAATCTCTACTTCTATCGCTCCATGCCGTATCCTCGGGCGACACGCTGGAGTGGTGTTGTCTGTGTTGTGGCGCACGACACCCATGAGAGGACGTCGTGTGATTTTTTTTTACTCTAACAGGCCCTGTCGTATAGGGAGAGGAAAATTTCAACAGTCAGGGGCAGAGAACCGCTGGCATAAATCGGTAGAATTGGTCCGTTTTTTCGGTCCTCTCTGCATGAGTCACTGTTATGTGGGGAAGGTACTTTTTTTTAGTCTAACAGGCAAGTGCAGGTTTGCCAGGCAAAGTGTTGGAATGTATCACTGAATCGGATTCCATGCTATCCCTCAGTTGTCTAACCTGGACAACCTGCCCACCTTAATTTTACCCCTAAGTATGTCTCAAAACCCTTCACTTTCCTTGTTTCCACTGCTGTACTTCAGACAACCTCAAACACTGGGATTCCTTCAGTGGCTCTTCCTCTCATCTCCCTGCCTCTAATCTTAGCCTTGCCCATGAGTCCTGGTAAAAATGAGATGGTCAGTCATCCTCAGTGAAATTGACCCTTACGGGAGAGAGAGAGGTAGGAGAAGCCAAAGATGACTTCCAGGGTTTTAGATTTGGCACCTTGGCCAGGGGTGGTGTCACCTATGGATATAGGAAAATGGGGACAAGAGTTTCAGAGCTGGTATCTGGGGAATATAAAAAAATAATTTTGGACATGCCAGCTTTTGGTGATTATGCCATGTCCAGGTGGAGATTTGCAGGTGATGGGATATGGTTCTAGACTCAGTCAGCAGATCTGGGTTGGAGATAGAGACTTAGGGGTCAGCCACAGATAAATGGTATTTGAAAAGACTTCTAGTGAATGTGGCAAACAAAGCAGACACAGGAAGATCTCTGTTCCTATCTATCTATCTATCTATCTATCTATCTATCTATCTATCTATCTATCATCTACCTATTTATCTATCTATCATCTACCTATTTATAGGACTATATGCTAGATAATTTGGAATAAGTTTATTTTAAACACATGATCAAGCTTTAAAATAAGGAAGGCAAAATTTCAGGGGTCAGAAGTGAAGAGAAAACCCTAAACCACTGTGCTGAGTCAACAACACCAAAGGGCCTAGAGGGGTAAAGGAATCCTTTGGAGGCTAATTTTTTAAAACATATTTTTATTAACAGCATGGATGGAGCTGGAGAGCATTATGCTAAGCGAAATAAGCCAGTCAGAAAAAGATAAATAGCACATGATCTCACTCATTTGTGGATTATAATGAACTACATAAACTGATGAACCAAAACAGATCCAGAGACAGAGAAGCATCGATCACATGCTCAAACCTCACAGGGAAGGTAGGAGAGGGTGGGGGGAAGGAGGAGAGATCAACCAAAGGATTTGTACACATGCATATAAGCCTAACCAATGGACGCAGACACCAGGGGGATGAAGGCATGAACGTGAGTGGGGAGAGGGAATAGGACACATATGTAATACCTTAATCAATAAAGAAAGAAAAAAACATATTTTTATTGATTTCAGAGAGGAAGGGACAGGGAGTGAGAGATAATAACATCAATGATGAGAGAGAACCATTGACCGGCTGCCTCCTGCACACCCCCTAGTGGGGAGCAAGCCTGCAGCCCAGGTATGTTCCCTTGACCAGAATTAAATCTGGGACCCTTCAGTCCACAGGCTGACGCTCTATCCACTGAGCCAAATCGGCTAGGGCTAGAAACTAATTTTTTTATGTCAGATCTAAAGTTGTCACACGCTGAAACAGGACCCTGTATAAAGTTGGGCATCAGGAATGAGCATATCTCTGAATGAGCATGAAGCAGGACTTCTGCGCTGAACTGTGCTGGGAAAAGAGTCATTCCTAAGAAATCAGCACCTCAAGCCAGTGCTGCGTGGGTGTCTCTGTGACAGGTGTCCGTGGGAAACATCGCTGCTCGACATCAGAGAACAGGAGACGACCACGTGAGGGTGGGCAGTCCCTACATGACAGTCGGAGAGGACAGGAATGACAGAACGCACAGGTAGCGGAGCATTATGAAAGAGGCTTAGAATAAATCTGTTTAAAGATTTAAATAAATGAAAGAAGGAATAAAATACTAAGGTTAGTGTAGAACATTATGAATAAGGAACAAGTAGATAAAGTAAACATTAAGAACGGAAAATGTGTATTAAAGTAAAAAAAACTGCATAAATAGGTTCAACCTAAGACTAGATAGCTAAATAGAGAATTAGTAACCTGAATATCTGCAGACATGACCCAGAATGCAGCACAAGGAGATAAAGAAATGGGCAATCTGAAAGAGAAATGAAGAGATATGGAAACCTAGTGAGAAGCTTCTGTAAAAACCTGAAGGGAATTCAAAGGACTAGAGAGGGTGGGGGAGAGAGAATGTTGAAAGGAATAGTGGTGAACAATTTTCTAATGTGTGTGTCAGTCTTTAGAGAGAAACGATACACCAAACCATTAGTGGGATATGTCAAAGAAATCTATGCTCAGACAACTTTTAATAAAATTGCAGACATCATGGATATTGATAAACCCTTAAAAGCTACAAAAGAGAGAACACAGGCTATTTATAAAGAAGCTACTGCAGGTTTCTTATCAACAGCAGATGTCACGGACAAAAACAAAAACAAAAAAATAACATCTTCTAAGTGCTGAGGGGGGACAGAAAATCCAGAACTCGATGCCAAGTTAAATAACCACTAAGAGGAAGGGCTAAGTCCAAATATTGTCATAATGAAGTTTGTTGCCCACAAGCCCATCCTGAAATAATCGCTAAAGGATATATTTCAGTAAGAAGGAAATTGAACTCAGAAAAAGGAGTGAGAAGCAAGAAATAATTGTTGAACAAAGACATTTGTAAAAAAAGCAGTGGAAAGTCTGGTAATGATGGACCAGGAAATATAACAAAAATGATGAGTGTTTAAAAACAAAGTGAAATTATATTTTAAACAATAATATGGAAGATGAGGCGTTTTCTTAGGTTGTTAAAATGTCCTAAGGTACTTGTGCAGGAGGGTGGTAGGCATACTAACTCTGAAGTAGAGAATGGATTTTTAAATTCAAGGGTGGCAACAAAAGAATATAAACAAAACAGCAAAGGAAAGGGGAAAGAAAGTAATTCAATAAATGTAACAGATGCCAGGGAGAAAAAGGAAAACTGACATCATAGAAAACAGTAAAAATTAACTTAAATATATCAGTAAGTCACAATAAATGCACAATTAAACTTGCCAATTAGAATATAGAGGTATGGGAAAAAAAAATATAGAGGTATGCAGAACATACAGCTAATTTTGCTATAATGCTTGTTTTAGAAATTAGAATTTATTCCAACATGATTAACATATTGTGGGGCATCTGGAGCACAGAGCACATTTCACACTGGCTTTTTGTGTGATTTTGTTGGTGAAAAATACTAGAAAACATCACCCAGCTGGACCAAGCTGTATAGGGAACCCAAAGAAGACACAGGCTTCAAACATCGTCAGCTCCTGGGTTCACCACACGTGTCACCATCCACACCCATCCACAGTGATGTTACAACTTTCCTTCTGATCACAGGTAACCCTGCTTATAACTGGCAAGCTGCAACCCTTCTGGCAGCCACTTCCACATGCAAGCTGCAGGTGTTTTTCAAGGTAAAATGCCGAATCTATTGCACTATTTCTGTATTTCTTGACAGAGGGTGGGGAACAGCCAGCCCATGGACTTTATAAGGTCTAGCCCTGCCAAGGCATTAGGGGTGTGTTAATGAAATGTTTGACCAAATATAGCAGGCTAATTTTTAAGTTGATAATTTTGTATGGCCCGCAAATGATGTTATAAAAATCCAAATGGCCCTTGGCAGAAAAAGGTTCCCCACAATTGGTTTAAAATGTACAAAACTGTACTACTCTTCTTTCCTAGCTTTAAAAATATATATATGCTACTGATGGAGTTTTTGAGTATTTGTACCTCTAAACCAGTGGTTCTCAACCTTCTGGCCCTTTAAATACAGTTCCTCATGTTGTGACCCAACCATAAAATTATTTTCGTTGCTACTTCATAACTGTAATGTTGATACTGTTATGAATCACAATGTAAATATCTGATATGCAGGATGGTCTTAGGCGACCCCTGTGAAAGGGTCATTAGACCGCCCAAGGGGTCATGACCCACAGGTAGAGAACCGCTGCTCTAAACACTGTGCTTCCTTTATGGCCCAGTTTCGCACAGTGTGGTGACTTAGGGACGCCTATGACGTGTGATAGCAGACCTTAGTATATTTTTAAACATCCAGGTATTTACAGAATTAACTGCTACAGTATGATGGCATAAAAAGTTTAATATATAAAAGAATGAGCTGCACTAGCAAAAAGGAAACGAAAACAAAGCTGAGGTAGCAATATTAATGTCAAACAAGGAAGAATTTAAGGGGAAACACTTTAATAGAGGAAAGGAGTTTGGGTTACAGAAAAAGATGGGAGGTCAGCCTCTGGTGGAAGAACACCTTCTCCACTGAAACTGGAGAGAGAGAGGTCAGCATGGGTCTGAGAATAAATGAAGGTGTCCCCAGGGAAGTGGGAATGATCCTGGGGAAGCTCCTCTCCTCTCTGGTGCTTGTAGTCTGTCTGTGAAGTAGGAGGAAAGGTCACTGTGGGAGGTTGACTACAATAATTTCCCCCCAAAGGTGTCCATGTCCAGACCCCTGGAATCTGTGAATATGTTACCTTTGTGGTAAAAGGACTTTGCAAATATGATTAAGTTAAGGATCTTCAGATGGGGATTATCCTGGATTATTCACTTGGGTCCAATGTAAGAGGAAGGCAGAGGGAACAAAGCCAGAGTAAGAGATATGAAAATGAAGATAGAGAAAGATTTGTTAACCATTGTCTGATTCTCTAGCATGGACAGTGGAAAGTGTAAGAGTTAGGTAGCCTGGCTGAGGTTAAGCATGGACCTATGAACCAGGAGGTCATGGTTTGGTTCCCGGTCAGGGCACATGACTGGGTTTTGGGCTCGATCCCCAGTGGGGGTGTGTGTAGGCGGCAGCTGATCAATGATTCTCTCTCATCATTGATGTCTCTCTCTCTCTCTCTCTCTCTCTCCCTCTCCCTTCCTCTCTGAAATCAATAAAAATACATTTTTTTAAAAAAAGTTAGGGGAATGGTGCAAAATATATATCAGGTATAGGAAATTGATCATGGTATGGTTTTATGGTAAAGGAATGAAAAGATGACCAATGTATCAGCCAGGGTCTTGACAGGCAATATAATTTGATACAAATCAGTCAATTGAAGAGACTTAAGTGAAAGGAATATTCACTAAGGTGTGGGCAGGATTATGGGAACCAACCAAGAATGTCAAAGCATCCAAAACAAGCAACAGATACAGCCATTGCAGTCCTGGGCTTAAAGGACCATGAGGAGGGTGGTGAGAATTGGCCCATGGAGGTGGGGCTGCAGGTGCCTAACATAGTGTGGAAGGATAATGCTTCTGCCAGAAATGCAACTTCAAGCAGGGAGTTAGTGGGAAATAAATACCCGGATTCCTTTCCCCTTCTTCCCTCCAGCAGGCAAAGGACACCAGTGGGCAAAGGACACCAGTTGATGCAATCCATAGATTCAGCCTTCCTTGCCATCAGAGCAGGGCACAGAGAGTAGACAATGAATTTTCAAACAGGAAGTAACTGTCTCTAGTCAGATAGGAAGATGAGCTGATGGAATTATCTGATCCTGAGATTCAAAATGGAATTTTGGTTAAAGTTCTGATGCCAGAACAGAGTGTGGCCCTGAATAGTACCTGAGGTCTATGCATACCAGCAGGGATATTAGACTTCCTAATTAGTAAGAGACTATACACTGGAAAATGATGCTTTACCCCCCACCAAGCTGCTAAAAACTCATGAGCACTCTCGTTCTCAGGAGCAGAGCTATTTCCTTTAGCTCTTAACTAAGAGAAAGAGCTTCCAGCATGAACCCTTAAAAGCATTTGTCCCTCTAAAAGACAGCTGGACTATAGTAAATATTTAATGCTAATAGCACAAAACAAACTAATGTTCACATGGATGTACCCTTAATATTCCCCCCCTGGATCTCATTAAAGAGCGCAATGAATAAAATACAGAATTTACAAACAAAATTTTGATTAAGTATTCATTAACACAATGCACTATGGATCCCTTATTTTCCCAAATTTTGCATTTCAAAAAGTTTTAAACCTGTAGAAATGCAGAAAAATAGTGTAATAAGCACTCATAGTCTTTTGAATTTATCAGTTGTTAATGTGTTGTTATTTGCTATTTATCTCACTGTCTATGTCATCTATATGCAGATATACACCTTTTTTGGCTAAACTTTGAAAGTTGGGTGCAGACATCAAGACACTTCACACCTGCCCTAGCCTGTTTGGCTCAGTGGATAGAGTGTCAGCCTGTGGACTCAAGGGTCCCAGGTTCAATTTGGGTCAAGGGTACATGCCCTGGTTGTGGGCTCCATCCCCAGCGGGGGGGGGGGGTGTGCAGGAGGCAGCCAATCAATGATTCTCTCTCATCATTGATGTTTCTATCTCTCCCTCCCTCTCCCTTCCTCTCTGAAATCAATAAAAATATATTTTAAGAAAAGACACTTCACACCTAAACACTTCAACTTTTATCTCATAAGAACAAATACATTCTCACACATGTGCTCTCTGCTAGCTATATTTCAAGATTGTTGAAAGGATAATTTAAGATGATATATAAAAAAGTACTTTTTAATAAAGTTTACTGGTTAGGAGCTCAACCATTGCAAAGAACATTATTCTGAGCTTTTTATACCTCAATTTACATAATCTCTAAAGTATATTTAATCTCACTTACAATTTTCATATAGCTTGATTAGTTTATTTTTAACTTTTCAAACATCATGAAATTTATTTTGGAGTATGGTGTGACAGATATCAGTATTGCTTTATTCCGAATAGGGTATTACTTTTTCCAGCATCTCTTATATAATTTTCCTCCCTTTCCTTCCCATCCTGAATTATGATGATCACACAGACAAGACACAGACACTGGATTTGCTTTGCACAGTTCTGATATGCATGGATTTTAGTTACTAGGTTTGGTTAAATTACACTAACCCTCTAACAACACGATTATAATCCAACTCCCATGGTATATGACGTGTGAGTAATTGTATGAAGTACAAGCTAGCTCTTTAGTCTATAAATTACTAGGTAAAAAAACAGAGACACATCATTATCAGTGACCGACCACACACATTCCTTTAAAGCCTTCCATGGCTGGTTACTGTGCACCGGTTATTCAGCTCACGCACAGACTATAAAATATGTACTTATATTGCCTCCTTAGCTCCAAGTGATAAGCACCTGTGACATTTGATAAAACTGAACAGTCAAAAGAGGGAATTAACCAACAAAGATCAAAGTGTCACAAAGAAATAAGAAGTGATAACACTAGCGGTGGAGTTTGAATTGAACATAGCAAAGTTATAAAAGAAATCAGAGGAAGGCTGACACCGCTGCCATTGGAGAAACTAGATAAGCAGCCTGAGGAACTCAGTGAATGCCAACTGAATGGCATAGAGGAAGAAAGGGTTGTGACAAAAAGATGAAGATGCCCCAGAGAAAGTGATGCTAGCAATCAAATGTTACAGTGTTTAAAATCTGTTTTACTCTATGGCAGAGCAAGTTGCTCTCTCCCCTTTACTATTATTATTTTTTTTTAGTTGTTGCTATTTTCATTCTTTAGTCAAATTTTAATATAATTTTTTTCAAATTCCACCCTTCTTGGAGTTTTTATTAGAATATCGTTGAACACAATACTCATTTGGGAAGAATTAGCATCTTTATAATACTGCCTCCTCTCTTCCAGACTATAACTGTCCTGTTATTCTCTGTTCAAGTTATTCTTTATGTAATTTCCGTACATTTTTGGGGTAATTTTCTTCATTTAGGTCTCCCACACTTCTTATTAAGTTTATTACTGAGAATTCATATGTGTAGTTATTGCTTCAATTGGGGGTCATTTTCTTCTATTTTTAAATTGGTCATAGATACTAAAAAATTATCTTTGAATAAAAAATAATCAATATTGTATACTATAGACCAGGGATTGGCAAAGTACAGCCTGAGGGCAAATATAACTTTTTTTTTATACGTTCAAATAAAGTTTTTATAAATAAAGTTGTTGCTGTTTTTTATTGATTTCAGAGAGGAAGAGAGAAGGAGATATAGAAACATCAATGATGAGAGAGAATCATTGATCGGCTGCCTTCTGCGCATCCCACACTGGGGATCGAGCCCTAAACCCGGGCATGTGCCCTTGACCAGAATCGAACCTGGGACCCTTCAGTCCGCAGGCTGACGCTCTATCCACTGAACCAAACCAGCTAGGGTGGTCTCATTTTTATTGATTAGACATGCTGGGGTTTTCATTTTTATTGACTTTCTGAGAGACAGCCAAGAAGAGTTGAAAAGGAGATATCAACTGGATTGGGGGTCCCACTATCACCCTCAGGTGTGATGGTTTGCTAGGTGCTTCTCATGGCTATCACTTATTAAAGCAAAAGGATGCAAAGTAAAATCAGAAAAGGGAAAAGGTGCCTGGGGTGGAGCGGAGAGGAAACAAGCTTCTAGAATTCTCTCCCAGTGGAGTCAAAGCTGTATACTTAATTCCTCCCCAGAAGTTGCGACAGCACATATGAAATGTTGTCTGCCAGGGAGGCTCAGGGACTCAGCACCCAGGGTTTACTGGGGACTGGTCATGTAGTCACCTTCTGTCCAGCACACACCAAAATGTTAGACTCCCACGGAAAAAGCAGGTGGTCAGCATAAACCAGATAATTTGTACAGTTTATAAACAGTGAGACACTCTTATTAGTAAGGGTAACGGGAACCCTTCTGAAATTCAAGTTACCAGATGCCCCCAAGGGCCACTTTTTGTAAGCATGCCTTTCAAAGGATAGCAGTCAGACTTGCTATGTTAACTCTTTCCTGCACATCAACTATCCCCTCCACCCAAAAGCCCATTTGTCCTATCAAGATGTGTACTGTCTCCCGCATAACTCAAACAGCATGAAATATGTTAAATAATTGTACTTCTTCCCCTAATCTCTTCCTTCTAACCTTTCCTAGGGTAAATCATTTAAAATGCTTCTGCTATGCCTACTCTCTTTCTACATCCAACCCCAACTTGTAAGTTTGCTGATATTATCCAACATTCATTTATTAGATTTCTCTGTTGACTTGAGAGTTCTTATTCAGCACTCATATTACACAAGTCCATCCTTACCTGTGATAGATGCGGTGAGATTGATAGGGAACATAAATGACATGACAAGACATGACATAATGAAACAGGAATTTTGGGGGTGAAAAAGACAGGTTTTAGAAAATTTTAGAAATTAAGAGGACCATGGAAAAAGCACAAGGCCCAAGAGCAGCAGAAGGTATATTTCCATAGACTAGAGAAGCTGAAAAGCTGCAACAGGTACATTTCCATAGAATGAGGGAGCTGGGAACAGCAAAAGGTCTATATTTACAAAATAAAGAGAAGGAAGCCCCTCATTCAGAAGGAGCAGAAACAAGCCCAAAGGGGATAGGAAAACAATAAAGAAGGAGGGGGAAGAACCTCACATGTCCCATGTAAAGTTCGACCTTTGAGCCCAGGAGTTACTATAGTAACCAGTCCAAGGGAATAGTGACCAGTCAGAGGGGATATCAAGGTACCAAGGTCTGTAGCCTTTATAAGCCGTAGGGAAAAGGAACTCAGTGGGACTCTTTCCCCCACCCCACGTGGGAGTCTGTACTTGTTTTTTTAATAAATCTCCACCTTTGCTATACCACCTTCTGTCCATGGATTCATTCTTCGACTCTGGTGGACAAAGAATCCGGGTTCCAGTCCAGGGGAACACCATGTGTTCCAGTCCAAAAATTTTGCTTCAATAAGATGACATGAGATGGCACGAGATAACGTAAGATGAGATGACATGGAGGAAGAGGGTGAAGGAGAGAAGGAGGGAGAGGGATGGAGAGTGATTTATGATCAATCATTGTTTCTTCTCCTGTTCTTACTACATCTTGGGGTCTTTGCAGTTGTTTATTTTCTATTTCTTTGGAGTTTTATGTCAAATAGGTTCCATATGTGGGGTACCTGGATACTTAGAGGATATACTCTTTCAATTCTTACATATCCTCCTTTCCTATGACAGGCCTTAGATATCTCTCTTGTCCCCAAAAGATCCATGATGCCCTGGCTCGTTAAAGATTCTCAGATTATTTTCTCTCAGTATTGGTCCACTATATTCTAGCTTTTAGTGTTGCAGATGAGAGTTCAATGCCCACAGCATTATTTTCCCTTGAAGGGCAACTTGTTCTTTCTGCCTGGAAGCCTGGAAGATTATCTCCGAATATATAATGTTTGAAAAATTTATCAGGATATGCCGAGGCATGAGATTCCTTGAGCGCCTCCCCTGCCCCCCCCCACACACACACACACACACACTCATGCCTGGAACTTGGTGAGTCCTTTCAGTTTGCAGACTCTTGAGTTTCTTATCACAGGGAAATTTTCTCCTAGCTTCTCTCTAATGATTACCTCTCTTCCAACTGTTTCTTTGCTATCAGACCCTTTATGAAAAAAGTGTACCAAACCCTACTCTGTGGTATGATTACTTTGTCATGGTTGAATGTGAAAACTCCACTAGCATGTCTTTTTTTTCTTCTTCTTCTCTATTCCATTAGGTTGGTAGTTACTTTCTTTGTTTGCTCTCCATGGCTCAGAGGGGTCTCTGGAGGCAAACTGACTGTCAGTCCTCTACGGAGGAACCTGAGGCCACTTTCCCTGTGCAAGAACGTGGACTCTCGAAGTTTCCATGTGCTCTTTAAGTTTCTGAGACAAGAAAGACTCAGTCCATGAGTCTTATTGTTACAGAAAAACCGGAGAAGAACCAAGCAACGCTTAGAGAGATGGAGTTACATTTATTACGTGCGGGCCCAGAGGAAAATGTCTCTCAAATTCTGGGTGCCTTCACACACGAAGTTTTTTATATTTATACGATTTTACCCTCTTTGTTTCCCAAATATGGGGTTTTTCCGGTTCCCTTTGCAAGCTCTTAAAGGGCCCTATGTGCTGGGGCTTTGAGACCTCGACCAAAGGCTTGGCCTGTCGCCAGCACTGATAACTTCATCTGGAGAAGGTTTAATGGCCTCTCTGAAATGGGAGTAGTCTTATTGTCCTTATTATTTAAGCCAGCAAGCATCTACAGAAGCCAGAAGTAGCAGGGTTAAAATTTCAAACAGCAGTTTTTATATAAGATGGATGCTTCATTCTCCCCTTACCCTTTTCAAGCAACTTGTATGCTCATGTGAGGACGATGTTAAATCTCTCTACTTCTGATTTCTGAGCATCAAGTTCTTCCCGCTTTCTGAGTCTCATCTCTGGGCTGTGATGCTCTTCTCTGGACCCACGTCCTTCTCAAGAGGAAAAAGACCCATAGCAGTTCTCTCTGTGGAGACCCCAAAAGAGTCTAAATCATTATATTTAGAGCCCATCAGTCTGACAAGCCCTTTTGGCTTTAGAGAAGCAAATAGCTTAGAGTTGGAAATTGGGAAAGAAAGGAAATTATGGTCAGAGCTCCCTATTTGCAGAATTTTTATTTATTTATTTATTCACTAAATATTTACTGAGAACCTACTATGTCCGAGACACTCAGCTAGAAAATGGAAACATGGTGCTGAGCAAAATAAGCATGATGCCTGCCTTTAAGGAAGCTAGTGGGATAGACAGGCATTAAACAAAGGATCCCAGAAATAGATTCATAATTATGAATCTTGATATCTGCTTGGAAGGAAAAGTCTGGGGTGAGAGTCTAAGAGAGCACGATGGGGAGCTGACTTAGTCACACAAACGCTCATGGACTGATTAATGCTTAACTCGCACAGCCTTGCCACAGCAATTCCTCTCGGAGAATATTTTTGAATTTGCTTTTAGTGGCAATTTCCTCAAGGAAGCATCCTCTGCTCTGGCCGTGTTCACTGAGGACATGATATATTAATATTTACAACTAGTGATAAGCCACATAGGGCTCAACCTTTCAGAAACATCTGGCTCGTCACTCAAAAGTGACCCCGGGCTGAAGCTACGTAAGCCTGAATTACTAAGCAGAAGTGAAAAAGGAAGACTGTTTATCACTTATAAAATATTTACTCCGCTGAACAAGCATGAGGATTCTTAGATATGTTTACAAGATATGTGGTTGGGATGGGGAAGGGGTAATGGATAAAGGTGAGAGCACACTTGGCTTCTGAACTAATTTCCTGAAAAACTGAGGCTCAGTAGTAAGTGACTGTGACCAAGCATCATTTCCTCATTAAACTGAAATGACCTGAAGTAAAGGTGATGCTTCTTGACCCAGTGATTCTTACAGCCTTTACTTTTTTTTAAAATATATTTTATTGATCCTTTACAGAGAGGAAGGGAGAGAGATAGAGAGTTAGAAACATCAATGAGAGAGAAACATCAATCAGCTGCCTCCCGCACATCTCCCACTGGGGATGTGCCCACAACCCAGGCACATGCCCCTGGCCAGAATCGAACCCGGGACCCCTCAGTCTGCAGACCGACGCTCTATCCACTGAGCCAAACCGGTTTCGGCAGCCTTTACTTTTTTATTCCTGGGAGGAACTGTGGCATCTGGCTTCTTTTTTTTATTGTGAAAAACTGAGTTAGACCGAGGAAGCAAACAGATTAGTAGTGGATACAGCTCTAGAACAGAGTTAGGTTATTTTAAGTCCAGTGTTCTTTCATTTGTTTCCAAATCCCAGATGCTCAGTCCTGAGACAAAGTTTTGTTGATCTGTTGCCATGGTTTAGGATGAACTATATCCCTTTATAAAGATGCTATTCCAAGTACATGTTAGTAGAGAAAGAATTCCTTTGAAATGAGTTTGAGGTTAAAATTTCTCTGAGGTAAAATTACCATGTGTTATCATTCAGGTGGAAACTTACAACAACATATTTTAGACTTTCTTTTTTAAATTTATGTTTATTTTATCTACCCAAGACACTTGGAAAATGAACACCATACTTGCAGACAAGAGGGTCATCTGAAATTGATCCATTTCCTGTTGGAAAGACCAACTTGATATTCTAATAGTTGTATTTATTAGTACCCAGGTAGTCTTATTTAATAATGAAATATTTACTAAATATTTGATATATATGCTTGCATTTTTACAATTTTTATTTATTGCTTTGTGTTTTATAGGTCACATATATTACATGTTTATTATATATACATACATATTATAGATATGTAAGCAATAGGCAGTCAAGGGTTAAGACTGTTTTAGATAACCAACAGGAGAATATGAACATTAGCACTGCCACTTTGCAGAAGAGAGACCCCAGCGGCAGCCAACAGCCACTAGGGACCCTACCCATGCACGAATCTCATGCACTGGGCCTCTAGTTATATATAAAATCACTAGTAAAAAAATCTATGGAAGGAGATATTTTCAAATGGTATATATGTACACATATATATAAGTTCTTTTCACCATTCTCCCTCATGTACAGTCATTTTGGGTGAATATATATGTATATGATATTACTAAATAGTATTATATATTTATTATTATATAATATTATGTATAATATATAATTACATTGTATAATAATATGTATAATATATAATTGTACTCACTCACAGTGATTGCACAAGGGGTAGAATGGTGAAAGAAAAGGCAAAGCCTAAGATCACTCCAGGATTTCTGATTTTTATATTATTGATTACAAGTTAAGACAGATTTTTTTTTATACCACTTCAGGTGTTAAATTGCAAGTTTATGTCACTTGTCCATATTCCGCTAGAGGTTTCATATTTTTCTTGCTTCTTGTTTTTGTTGTTGTTGTTAATCCTCACCTGAGGATATTTTTCCATCGACTTTCAGAGAGAGTGGAAGAGAGAGGGAAAGACAGAGAGAACCATTGATGTGAAACACATCGATTGGTTGCCTCCTGCAGTGATGTTGAGCATTCTTTCATACTAGAGGCCGGGTGCACAAAATCTGTGCACAGGGCAGGGAGGTCCCTCAGCCTGGCCTGCGCCCTCGGGGGATATCCAACTGCAGGTTTAGGCCCGGACCTAAACCAGCAGTCAGACATCCCTCTTGCAATCTGGTATGCTGCAAGCACCAGTGACCATACTTTTCATACAGGTGAAAGGCATCTTGCCGTTGTATGGGCAGCTACATTTTTTGCCCTGATTATAAAAAGTGGTACATAACATGATCCTTCTGAGGCAGTAGTATCATTTTCCCCATCTTATGGGTGGAAAAACTGAAGCAGAGAGAAGTTAAGTAATTGGCTTTGTCACAGTGTCAGAATCAGGGCTGACCACAAAATGTGCAAGACAGAGTCCATGCATGTCATCGCTGCCTCATCCTGTTTTTTCAGTGTTAGAGTAGCCTTTCCAGGTTTTAATTTTTAAATCTAAGAGACTGTTCCAAATATATAGGGTAGGGTCCCTAGGCCTGACCAATCTGTGGGGCGACTGGTAGGCAGGGCAATTGGGGTGCCCCCGCTGGCTGGCCCCACCCCCTGATTGCCACTGCCACCGGTTGCTTCCCTCTCGTGGGGCAGATGCTCAACACAGGAGCTGCCCCAGGTCAGTGCACGTCATAGTGACCAGTCGTTCCATCAGTTGTTCTGCTGTTCGGTCAATTTGCATATTAGGGTTTTATTATATAGGATGCTTGTCGGTCATTTGGGTATCTTCTTTGGAGAAATGTCTATTTAAGTCCTTTATTGTTTAAATTGGATTTTTTTTTGGTTTGATTTTTTTGGTCAATTATAAGAGGTTTTTTTTTTAGATATTCTTATATTGACCCCTTAACAGGTATAGTTTTGTAAATATTTTCTCCTGTTTTATACACTGCCTTTTCACTATACATATTGGTGCTTTGGTGTTTTTTATTTTTTGCTGCACAGAAGTTTTAAAGTTTGATGTAGTCTCATTTGTCTATTTTTTTCTCCTTTTTGCCTGTGTTTTGGTGTCATGCCAATTTCAATGTTCTGAAGCTTTCCCCGCATATTTTCTTCTAAGAGTTTAATAGCTTCAGGTCTCACATTTAATCTATTTTGAGTTAGTTTTTATATAAGGTATAAGTAAAGGTCCTTTTTTTCCTTTTGCATGTGGATATCCAGTGCTTCTGACCTCATTTGTGGGAAAGTGTGTCCATTCCCCACTGGGTAGGCTTGGCATCTTTCTGAACGGTCATTTGTCCCTACACATGAGGCTTTATTTCTGGGTTCTCTATTCTGTTCTATTGGTTTATATGTTTGTCTTTATGCCAGTATATATTGTCTTAATTATTGTATCTTTGTAATTGTTTTGAAATCAGGATGTGTGAAGCCTCCAACTTTGCTTTTCTTTATCTAGATTATTTTGACTATTCAGGGGCCTCTGATATTCCATATGAATTTCAGGATGTTTTGTTCTGTACAGAATATTACTGGGATTTTGATAATAGTTGCATTGAATCTGTAAATCATCTTGGGTAATATAGACATTTTGATAATATTTAATCTTCCAACCCATAAACATGAGTGTTTTTTTTTCCATTATTTGTGTCTTCTTTTATTTTTTTCAGCAATGTTTTATAGTTTCAATATACAAGGTTTGCCTCTGATTTATTCCTAAATGTTTTATTCCCTTTTGATGTCTAGCTAATTTTAAAAAGTTTTCTTTCCAAATTGTTTATTATTTGTTTATAGAAATGCAACTGGTTTTTTTATGTTGATTTTGTATCCTGCATCTTTGCTGAAATTTTTATTAGTTCTAACAGGTTTTTGTGTGGAATATTAAGTATGTTCTACATACATATAGAATTATGTCATCTGTGAATAGACAATATTACTTCTTCCTTTCCTATTTGAATGTCTTTATTTATTTTTCTTGCCTGATTGCTCTGGCTAGGACTTCCAGTACTATGTTGCAGGGAAGTGGCAAGAAGATGAATCCTTGTTTTGTTTGTGATCTCAGAGAAAAACTTTGACTTCTTTACCATTGTGTGTGATGTTAGCTGTGAGTTTTATATATATAGCTTATTGTGTTGAGGTAATTTCCCCCTATTCTTCTTTTTTTGATGTTTTTCTCATGAAAGGGTGCTGAAGTTTGTCAAATGCTTTTTTCTGCATTACTTTAGATGACCATGTGGTTTCTTTTCTTCATTCTGTTAATATGATGTATTACACTGATTAGTTGAGTTTCATATGTTGAACCATCCATATTGATCTTTTTTGTGATATCTGTCTAATTTTAGTATCAGGGTAATACTGCAGTCATATAATGAATTTGGAAGTGTACCTTCTCTTCAGTTTTTAAAAAGAGTTTCAGGTGATGGCATTACTGTTGAATTCTACCAAAAAATTAACACCCATCATCTCAAACTCTTTCAAAAACGAAACAAAACAAAACAAAACAAATGTGTGTCATATTTTTTAAAATTTCTTCATGATTCAGTCTTAGTATGTTGTATGTTTCTAGAAATTTATTTATTTTAGGTTATCCAACTTGATAACATATAATTGTGAATAGTTAACTCTTATGACCTTTTCATTTCTATAGCATCAATTGTAATGTTTCCTCTTTGATTTCTGTTTTTTGTTATGAGTCTTTCTTTTTTCCTTGATACCTAGCTAATGGTTTACTGATTTTGTTTATTTTTTTATTACTAACTCTTCATGTCATTGATTTTTTTCTATTTTTTTTCCACTATTTCATTTATTTCTGCCCTAATATTTATCATTTCCTTCCTTCTGCTAACTTTGGGTTTAAGTTGTTCTGCTTTTTCTAGTTCTTTGTGAAAGAAAGTTTTACAGCAATGGGTAAAAGGTAATGAAATAGGGTTCATTTGATCATTTTTATTGTCTATGGGATGTGAGAATGATACAAGTTAAATCACAAATTAATGAGAAAGGGAAGGATAATTCAATAAATGGCTCTGGGGCAATGGATTAACTATTAGGGAAAAATCAAATGATACCTTTACCTAAATTACAGAACAAAACAAATCCCAAATGGATTAAAGAGTTCAGTGCAAAAAGTAACTTCCAAAGAAAAACTTTTATGAAAAGAAAACAAAATTAAGAATGTAGCCAATGTTACTTTTATTTAATGTTGTTCTGGAAACCCTATCCAATGAACCTGAAATGAAGTTAAATATTGGAAAAGAGAAGATAAAATATGGACTTTGGGTGATCTTTGGGTGATAATGATGTGTTGATGTAGGTTCATCAATTGTAACAAATGTTCCACTCTGGTGGGGGATATTAATAATGGGGAGGCATTCATGTGTGGGGACAGGGCACATATGAGAAATCTCTGTGCCTTCATTTTAATTTTGCTGTGAACCAAAACTGCTCTCAAACAATGAAGTCTTTAAAAAAAATTTCAAGGCAGAGCTCACACTCTTCTTCAGCCCTTTTATCTTTTTATTGGCAAATTTATTTTCTTTAGCCTCTGTAATTGTGTATCTATCATCTATCACGAACCTGATCAGCTTATCTAGCTTCGGGGCTTTTCTATTAACAGATTCATTAGCCCCAAGTATGCTTTCTTAGGTTTGTAGTGGACTGGAGAGATGATTGTTCTAAGGTTCAGATGCAGTAGGCTCTCCATCAGCTTTTCTAATATTAAACTGCATAACCTTGGATAATTTGCTTATTTTCTAAATATAGCTAAAACTACCATAATAGACATCTATAATTTATAAATTAGATTGCATGTTATTTTTAAAATCATAAAGTCTTGTAAAAAAGAAACAACAAACAAAACAACCCCACACTATTGGAAATGTTATGTTTGCTCAGATACCATTTTGCCAAATAAATACTCCTGCTGATTTCTGAAAAGAATTATGCAAACGTTTTCAATAACATTTAAAATTTCCTGGGAGTTAAGAAGAACCACTGCCTAGAAACATATTCTATTTATAATATTTGGGATTAAGGTGAAAACCAATGGCTAAATAGGCTAGTCCAGTCCATTCCTCTTTCATTAGGATTTTAGAATTGTCTAATTGTGTGGTTTCCTAGTATCTCTGGGATTGCTACTTAATGGTTGAGCTTAGTTTCAAAGATGCTGGAATTTGATGGGTAGCTGAATTATACAGTGACTTAGAGGGGCCCTTCTGTGTACCTGTGTATTTTCAACACTTAAAAAAAATGAATGCAGGGATGGCTGCATTTGCTTGTGGCAGAGTGATCTTTAAGTAAATAAATAGTTGAGAAGATCAAGAAAATTCAGCTACAACTAGGAGTGCGTGTGGGCTTACCAGCAGAGGATTAAAAAACAATTTCACAACCTGCTAAATAAAGTACAGCTAATCTATAAAGATTTCACGCAGGCCTTCCCTGTCCAAGGCCACATTTATTTCTCAAAGGTAGGGGTCACCACACTCCCGCTTTCTTAGCAGTGGTTCATGTGGAAGAAGAAATATACATGGTGGCTTAACGTTTTAGAGCCAGATGTACATTTTAGCTCTGCCAAATACAAGCTCTATAAACTCGAGCAAGTTACTTAACCACTCTGATCCTTGATTTACTCATCCATAAAATGAGAAGCATATTAATATTACCTTCCTCAGGGGCAGTTTGGAGGCTTAAAGGAGATAAAGTGTATGTGTTGATCATTGCATTGATCACAGAAAATGGTGGTACTAACAATGTAACACTGCCAACCTAAACATCTACATTCCGGGGGGGTGGGGGGGGGTGGGGAGGGGAGGGTTAAAGCGGGGGAATGAGGACACATTTGTAATTCCTTAACTAATAAAGAATTTAAAGATTAAAAAAAAAATCTACATTCCCAATAGCACATAGTATGCGTTCAATAAATACTTGCTGAATGAAATCTAATAACTGTTTCCTTTCCTTGCCCCTTAAGATGAAA
The DNA here is from genome assembly GCF_000147115.1 of Myotis lucifugus. NCBI lineage: Eukaryota > Metazoa > Chordata > Mammalia > Chiroptera > Vespertilionidae > Myotis > Myotis lucifugus. Next base: position 514,576 of record NW_005871492.1, read on the forward strand.
GGCTGATAATGGTTCCTCAATGCTATTACCCCTAAGGAATTGTTCTCTGTTCTGACATGTTTCCTTAAACTCTGCTCCCACCTTTTAAACACTCCTCAGTTAACTCAGTTTAAGTTTGCCCTGTGTTCTGTCAGGGCTCTGTCTGGTAAAGGGACTCTACAACTTTTTAAAAAAATGTTGCAAAGCTTTTAGTAATTCTGTAATTTACAGAAATGTAGACGGAAGATCGTAGGGCAAGTCATTCCTCGCCTCTGGGAAACTCACCGGAAAGGGACTCCTGTTGGTTTGCAAAGGCAAAAGGAAGACTTTATGCTGAGAGGCATCCTCACATTATTTAAAATACCCAAATTGGGGAGGGCGTTAAATGTTTTACAATAGGAAATTAGTTAATTCATTATGGTACCTCCTTTGATGAAATATCAGAAGTCACGAAATTATGTCACATTTTCAACATTAAATAAATTATGGAAATCCAGAGAGAAAGTATGAGGGTGTTTTCCCTTTCACCCAGAAAGACAGAGCTGTAGCAAATTTCAGGGGAGTCCAAGGTACTGAGCACACAGTTCAGGATGTCCCTGTGCTGTAATGCTGATTCTGAGTTCTGAAAACCCAGAATAGTGAGAGGAATAGGAGAAACGGCTGCTAGACCAGGACATCTCTCTAGTCACTCTGCATGTGAGATGAAGAAAGACTTCCAAAATGAATGCGTGGGTTGCAATATCTGTAAGCCCATTTACGTTCAGCCCATTTTTATAAGGATCTCTAGGCACCAAAGATACAAAGATAAAAATACTTGATGACAAAGACAACAATCTTGATGGAAAAAAAAGGGCAAGGACTTTACTCACTGAAAAATTTGCAACGCTATATGTTTAAATGTATTCTTCTTGTATGTTTAGTGTCTGTCTCCTCTCCTAACATGCCCACTCTATGAGGACAGAGATCTATGTCTATTTTGTTTACTACTATTTCCCCCAGAAGGGGGATTGCTGGATCACATGGCAGTTCTATTAAGTTTTTTTAGGAACCTTCCTACTTTTTCCCACAGTGGCTGTACCAATTTATATTCTCATCAACAGTGCACAGGGGTTCTCCTTTCTCCACATGCTGGCCAGCATTTGTTATCTCTTGTCTTTTTGATAATACCGTTCTAACAGGTGTAAGATGGTTTTGATTTGTTTCCCTGATGATTAGTGATGTTGATCACCTTTTCATGTACCTGTTGGCCGTTTGTATGTCTTCTTTGGGAAAATGTATATTCAAGTCCTCTGCCCACATTTTAATTAGATCATTTGGTTTTTTTTGCTATTGAGTTGTATGAATTCCTTATATATTTCGGATATTAATATCAGATAGGTGGTTTTCAAATACTTTGTCATATTCTAAAGGTTGCCTTTTCACTTTGTTGGTTATTTCTTTTGCTGTTCAGAAGCTTTTTAAAGTGATGTAGCCCCACTTGTTGATTTTTGCTTTTGTTGATTGTACTAAAAAAATCATTGCCAAAACCAATGTTAAGGACTTTTATTCTTTGTTTTTCTCCTAGGAGTTTTACAGTATAAGGTCTTATGTTTAAGTGCTTTATCAATTTCAATTAATTTTTGTGAATGGCACAAGATAGGGGTCCAATTTCATTCTTTTACATGCGGAAGTTTAGTTTTCCTAGTGTCATTTACTAATATTGAAGAGACTATTTTTCCCCACTGAATATTCTTGGCTCTCTTGTCAAATATTAATTTACTGTTTATGCAAAGGTTTATTTCTGGGCTCCTGGTTCTGTCCCACTGGTCTACGTACCTGTTTTTATTCCAGTGCCATACCGTTTTGATTACTATAGCTTTGTAATATAGTTTGAAATCAGAAAATGGGATGCTTCTAGCTTTGTTCTTTTTTAAAGATTGCTTCAGCTATTTGGGTTCTTTGTGGTTCCATATAAATTTTAGGATTTTTTTATTTTTGTAAAAAATGCTATCAGAATTTTTATAGGGATTGCATTGAATCTATAAATGGCTTTGGGTAGTATGGACATTTTAACAATACTAACTCTTCTGATACATGAACACAAGATATATTTCATTTGTCTTTGTATTGTTCAATTTCTCTTGTCAGTTTCTTATAGCTTTTGGTGTAGATAGGTCTTCCTTGGTTAAATTTATTTCTAAGTTTTTTATTGGTTTTTTTATACTATTGTTAATGGGATTGTTTTCCTTATTTCTTTTCAGATATTTTGTGTTAGTGTATGGAAATGCAAGTGATTTAAATTTAAAAAAATGTTTTTATTGATTTCAGAAAGGGAGAGAGAGATAGAAACATCAATGATGAGAGTGAATCATTGATTGGCTACATCCTGCACATCCCACACTGGGGATCGAGCCCGAAACCGAGGCATGTGCCCTGACCAAGAATCGAAATGTGACCTCCTGGTTCATAGGTCAACACTCAACACCTGAGCCACACTGACTGGGCACAAGTGATTTTTGTATGTTGATTTACTATCCTGAAATTTTACTGAATTAGTTTATTAAGTCTAATAGGTTTTTTCGTGGAATTTTAAAGATTTTCTATATATAAGATCATGTCATCAGCAAACAGAGACAATTTTACTTCTTCCTTTTTGATTTGGATCACTTTTATATTTTTTTCTCTTGTCTACTTGCTCTGGCTAGGACTTCTAGCACTGCATTGAATAAGAATGGCGAGAGTGGGCACCCTTATCTTGTTCCTGACAATAGCAGGAAAGTTTTCAACTTTTTATTGTTGAGTATGATGTTAGCTGTTGGTGTGTATATATATCTATATATATATATATATTCATTATTATGTTGAGATGTGTTCCTTCTATATCAACTTGTAAGAGGGGTTTTTTGGGTATGTTTTTTAAGTCATGAAATGATTTTGAATTTTGTCAAATGCTTTTTCTGCCTCTTTGAGATGATCATATGACTTTGTCTTTCATTCTACTTATTTTTCCTATCATGTTTATTGATTTGTGTAGGTGAATCATCCTTGTATCTCAGGACTGAATCCCACTTGATCATGCTGTATGATCCTTTATTGGGCTGCTGAATTCAGTTGCTAGTATTTTGTTGAGAATCTTTATATCTATATTCATCAGGGATACTGGCCTGCAGTTTTCTTGTCTTACAGTATTTTTATCTGGCTCTTTTATTAGGGTAATGCTGGCCTCAAAAAATGAGTTTGAGAATGTTCCCTTTTCTTCAAAAAATTTTAAGAGTTTGAGAAGGATTGGTAATAGTCCTTTGAATGTTTAGTAGCATTCACCTGAGAAGCCATCTGGTCCTAGGTTTTTCTTTGTCAATAGGCATTTTATTATTGAGTCAATTTTCTGACTAGTAATTTGCCTTTTCAGATTTTCTATTCTTCATAATTTAGATTTGGTAGGTTTTATATTTCTAGGAATTTATCTATTTCTTCTAGGTTGTCCAAAATTTTGATATTATTGTTCATAATAATCTCTTATGATCCTTTGTATTTCTGTGGAATCACTTGTAATGTCTCCTTTTTTTTCAAAGTGCTGTGTTGAAGTCTCCTACTATTATTGTATTGCTATCAATTACCCTATTCAGATCTGTTAGTATTTGCTTAATATATTTAGGTGCACCTATGTTGAGTGCATATAAATTTACAATTAATCTCTTCAAGATCCAGATTTCATTTCCTTTTAAATATATACTCAGAAGGAATTGTGTTGAATCTTTAGATTACTTTGGAGAATATTGCCATCTTAACAAAATTATGTCTTCTAATAAATGAACATAAATGTCTTTTCATTTATCTAGGAATTCTTTAATTTCAGTAATATTTCATACTTTTCAGAGTACAAGTTTTATACCTTTTATTAAAATTTATTCCTAAGAGTTTTATTATTTTCGGTACTATTGTAAATGGAACTGCTTTTTTATTTATTCCCAGTGTATAGAACTAAAATTATAGAACCGTGTTGAACTAGTTCTAATGGTTTTATGGTGGATTTCTTAAGAATTTTTATATACAAAAACATGTTAGTTTTTGTTTTACTTCTTTCTTTCAGAGGTAGTTTTACTTCTTTCTTTCTCACCTGGATGACTTTTAGTGTGTGTGTGTGTGTGTGTGTGTGCGCGGGCGCACACACATGACTAGACTACCCTCTAGAACAAAGTTGAATAGAAATGGTGAGAGTGGACAATCTTGTCTTGTTATTGATGTCTGGGGGAAAGAATTTAGCTTTTACTACTCAGTGTGATATTTACTGGGTGTTTCTCATAGATGCTCTTTATCAGATTGATCAAGATCCCAATAGTCCATGTTTGTTGACGTTTTTTATCATAAAAGGTTGTTAGATTTTATAAAATCTTTTTCTGATTCTATTGAGACGATCATATGGTTGGAGGTGGGAACAGGGGTCCACAGCTATTGGAGTGACACCTGTGCTTTATGAATGAGGCATTGGGTAGGGGCATTAGTCTCTAGTCTTCTTGGCTTACCTCTCCTGGCATAAAACTTTCATCCTATGAGCAAGCTGTGGTGGGAGTCAAATGCGTCACTAATCTCTTCTTCCTACACAGTAAAATTCTCTATGAGTGGGGGCTAAGTGAAAGAAGGGAGCCCCAGATCTCCTAGCTGCTCCTCCCTGGAATAGAGCCTGCAACAGAAGCCTGGGCTTGGGGTGGGGATGAGAATTTCTTGTGGCTTGCTTCTCCTGAGCTGATACCATAGCACTCGATCTGGAGCTAGGGAAGAGGCAGCCTGTGCTCCTGGCTTCGCCTGCCCATAGTAGAGCTTCCATCATGCCAAGATGAGGGACAGAGAAAGCAGCAGATCATGGCTCAAATGGCACAGACTCCACTCTTCCTATGAAGATACTAGATTTTCTTAAATAAATATTTCACCATTTCCATATGCCCTTAAGACTATTTCAGAGACTTAAAAATATTTTTAAATAGTTTTCAGCAGTTATAATTTTTTAAAAATATATATATTTTTATTGATTTCAGAGAGGAAGTGAGAGGGAAAGGGAGATAAAAACAATGAGAAAGAATCATTGATCGGCTGCCTCCTGCATGCTCCCTTATTGGGGATCGAGCCCGCAACCAAGGCATGTGCCCTGACTGGGAATTGAACTGTGACCTCCTGGCTCATAGGTTGACACTCAACCACTGAGCCATGCTGGCCAGACACCAGTTATAATTGTTTTGCTGAGGAGAGAGTCTGCAGAGCTTCTCACATAGCCGTTCTACGAATCCTAATAACCTTGTGTTAAGAAAGATGTTGACACGTTTCAAATTTTAGATGTTCACAGAGATGTAGGAGGGGAAAATGCCAACAAAGGCAATCATAAAGAAGCTAATTACATGGGAAAATTGTGGAGGATTGCAGACACTCACTTTACATTGTATTTCTACAACGCGTGGTCTCATTTCATTACACTTCTTGATATTCAAAGAAGCCTTGGGGTATCATAAGACCAGATTGCTATAATAACATCAACCAACATTTGTGTGGCACTTAAGGGTGTTGGTCCTTTCATTTACATAATCTCATGGCTGCTGTATGACACTGAACTTGTTCATGGTGGAGTCTTTCAGGCTTTGTTATCTCTGCCTCATCTTGTGCTGCCTCTGCTTTGCATACAGTATTGAGAAGAGTGAAATTAAACCCCATTGGAGAAGAAATGATTGGGTCTTCATTCATTCATTCATTTTTCCTTTGTGAAGCATATGGTTTATTAATATTGGTTAGAGCCATATAATGTGCACAGCATTGCATGTGACTGCATGTATGATTTGCTCATACTGCACTTTGTTTCATAAAGAATGAAAGGCACCTTTAAAAAATCTGTACAGCAAGATAAAGTAAATAAAAACAAGAAACAAAAAGACACAAAGGGAAATATCAGTGTAAAAAGGTAACATAGCATTCCTGAGACTGCCCTGTTCATAGCATTGAAAATCCTACACCCAGGGAAGCCCATGAGTTTCAGGCAACCTGAGATGGTTGGCCATCTTAATGATACCAGCAAACCATTGTTTTCCATATACTGAGCCCTGTTCTAAGCACTTGACATTTACTATCTAATTTTTTCCTCACAACAACTCTTTTGAGGTAAGTTACTATTTTCATGCCCATTTTACAAGAGAAACTGAAGCACAAAAAGGTTAAGTAAACCTGTCTAAAGTCACACGTGTATTAAATGGTAGGGTTGGGTTCAAAGCCAGGACCCCCAGATCTAGAGCTGAGGTTCTTTACTGCAAGCCATAAAATGCATGCAAGGCCCTATGCAGGTGCGATAAATTTGGTTCTAAGTTTCCTAGTAGGTCTAAGTGAAGAGGAAGATACATGATCAGTTATAAAATTTGCATTACCCACAAAATAAACAATTTTCAGAAGCACAGTTATCTCTAGTCCTAAGGCCATTCATTAACTCAGTAAATATTTAATGAGTACTTACTATGGAGAGACATAGTTCTAGGTGCTGGGGATACGACAGTGAACAAAACAAATGGAACCTCTGCCCTTGTAGGCCTCACATTCCAGGGAGATATGCATTAGAAGGAGATAGATGTTATAGAAAAAGGAAAACTGGATACAGAAGATGGGAGCTTCTGGGGAAAGGGGGAACTACAATTTTAAATAGGGCAGCAAGGGTAGTAATTAGGAGATATTTGAGAAAAGTCCTGAAGGGCAAAAGAGAGAGACGTGTGAATATCTGGGGATGGAGTGAAGGTAACAGAGGGACAAAGTCTCTCAGCTGGGAGGGGCCTGAGGAGTCTGAGGCACATTGAGCAGAGTAAGTCCAGGAACAAAGAGGGAGATAAGACAAACTCGGGTCTTTTTTTGGTCATTGTACAGACTTTGGTATTTACTCTGAATGAAATGTGAGCTTGACAAAAAGCAAAGGTGCTTCTTATAACATTTCTCCACATTGGCCAAAGGCAACACTTCAAAATACTGCTAAAGGAGTATTTTAGCAGCTCCAGTGTGCTGCAACTTAGGGATCTGGCTTCCAGATGCCCTGGTTTAACCTAGGGATGCTATTTATGTGTCTGTGAAGGGATGTTCTCTATACATTCAGGTCATCCTCCATTGATTTTCCTTTTCTTCCTATTCAGACTTTAAAGGCTAGGCAGTAGTTGTTTTTGCTTATTTGGCAAGTACCAGGAACGCAGCTGCCGTGAGTTGCAAATTTGGAATACAGCCATACCAGCTACACTGGAGTGGCACCGTGGTCGGTTTAAAAGAAGAGCATGATATGGTCCCTAATCTCAAGTAGTTTGTCATTTGAAGAAAGAGATAAGATGGGTACACGCATTTGCAACAGTATGAGGAAGCAGCATGTGATACCAACAAAAGTAGCTAAGATTCCATGGATAACAAGACTGAACTGTTGCTCTTTATGGCTCATAACCTTCTCCCTTTCAATCGATGGCAACTCCATCTCTCCAGGTGCTCAGGCGGATGACTTGACTCTCTCAGGAAATGCAGTTAGGTTTGCTTTTAAAGTGCATCCCAAACCCAACCTCTTCTCACCACCTCCATGGCTAGTCTCCTCTTACTTTTCCCCTTCCCCCTAAACCCCAAATCCTAGCTTGAGCCTCCATCATCTCTCATCTCAGACACAGCAGTAACAGGTGTCCTTGACTTTACCTTTCTCTCCTGTAATCTATTCCCAACAGAGAGCCAGAGTTATTTCTTAAAATGTAAGGGAGATCATGCCTCTCCTTCACCCCAAATCCCGCCGCAGCTCTCCATCTCATTCAGAGTGAAAGCTGAAGCTGAGAGTGGCCTCCAAGGCCCCAAGTGATCAGACCCTCTTACTGCTCTGACTTTATCTCCTACCACTCTCCTCCAACTCCTTCTCATCACACTGCCCCCTTGCCTTTGGGCCTGGGTTTGAGCTTGGAATATTCCCCCCACCCCCACCCCCCGCGGCCATCCATTCAGCTCTTCCATCACCTCCTTTGAGTCTTTGCTTCATTTCTATCTTGTTGAGGTGTCTCCATTCCTATTCAATAGTACAACTTTCCCTCCTTCCACTTCAGCCTTCCGGTTTCCTCACCTTGCACTACTTTTCCTCTTTTTTTCCCTCTTGTTTTATATCACTTGTCATTGTCTAACACACTCTAACATTTCCCCCATTTAATCTACTTGGTGGGTCATTGGTGATCTCCCTCACTGGAAGGTAAGATTCATGACATTCTTGGTCTGTCTTATTGAGTGCCTAGAGCAGTGTCTGGCACATAGTTCAATATCTGTTGAATAAATATATGAGCACTGGATATGTGGCAGGTACAGTCACACTAGCCACTAACCACTTTACATGGATTGTTGGATTAAATCTTCATAAAACCATCACAAAGTGTTAATACCATTCTCATTTTACTGATAAGAAGACAGAAGCCTAGAGAGGTTAAGTAAGTTGCCCAAGGTCACACAGCTAATATTTGGTAGAGCTGGGATTTGAACCCAGTGAAGCATAGTGAGAGACTTAACAAAGAGAGACTCTCCACTCCCCACACTGGGACAATGGCAAAGGACTTCAACTTCCAGGGATTTTGCCAGTAGGACCCTGAAAGGGAGGGAAGCTTATTGGATAATTAGTTTGAACGTGTTGGGGTATAGACTCCTGCAGTGTGGTTTGCTGATTGCTTTTAAGATTCATTGCTCAAGGAATAGTTAATAGCCGCCTGGTGCTTTATTTCAATTAACGATTGAAAGAAAGGCAGGGACAAAAATTGGGGGCCGGCTTTTAGAGAGTTCTTACTCTTTGGTTTGACAGACATGTTTTTACATCTTCCATTCCGGGCCAGGTAATCTTTTACAACTAAAGCAAGATGCTGACATGACATGCCACATGGCTGCCCCTGAATTCTATGCTGGCATGTGCAGATGCCATTAGAAAAGGCGCATTATTATGCTGTGTCCTCTCAGTAAGATGGCCCCAAAGCTGAGCAAGGAGTGGGGTCGTTGTAAGGGTGTCTAGGACATTTGTTTAGTCTAAGGGACATTAAACTGCCACTGCAATAGGCTAAGAAATATGCATTGCTTCTGCAGAGGCAGGCCTTGATTTCTTGTGGAAATAACAAAACAAAAAGAGAAAGAACCCCTCCTGGTAAGTGCTTCCTATTTCTGTCAAGTATTTTTATGACTCAGCATGGAATCAGTCAGCGAACAGTTAGAAGTCTGGTTCAACTGAAATTCCAAAACTAAATAATGCATTGCAGAGTGTCATTTACTGGAAATGAGAGATTTTTGTATTTTCTGAGTTTTATACCCTTCAATATACTTCCTCAGATGTTTCCTTGTTTGGAAGCCAGAAAGAACACTAGAGATAAAATGGACAGAAATGTTTTAGCATTCTTTCCCCCCTAGAACTTCAGGTCTGTTTCAGTTAGTGGAAATGGCCAAATAAGTAAATCAATCAGTTTTGTATACAATCATTGTTTAAAAAATTCCATTTTCTTCCTCCTTCATTAAATAAAGAATGATATGTATATATTTAGAGAGGCACCAAATTATTAGCCAGCCCAGCCTACCCTGTGTCTCAGCTTGTCCCTGTGTGACCCCCAGACAATAATCACTGTCTCTAATAGTGATAACCACTAACACTTGTTTAAGTAGTTACTATGTGGTAGGTATTGCTCCAAATGGTCTACACATACAATGTATTGATAATGGGGAAGTCTATCATTTATAGGGCCAGGGGGGATATGAGATATCTCTATATCTTCCCCTCAATTTTGTTGTAAACCTAAAACTCCTCTTAAAAAATCAAGTCTTTAAAATAAAGTTTATGAAAAAGACAGTGTTTACATTATTATATACATATGCTTGCTGTTGAGCCAAATAGTATGCCATATTCTGTTTCCTTTGGAGTAGAACATTTAAATTTTTTTTCTGGGGTTAATGCTTTCCTTATTTTAAATTTATTTATACAACAATGTTCCAAATCCCATTTTTCAAAATCATCTCATAAATCTGTTTAACAAATATGATAAATGTCTATCATTATTATTATCCAAATGCTTAAATACATCTGATAATCTAGCAGGGAAATGTTTTCTCTGGGTATCTCTCTCTTTGAGTTCTAGATTGTACTGTTCTAATCTGTTTTGATTGATCCTTTTCCTCTTCATTGTGTTGGACTTCTTGTTTCCTATTTTACTTAATCTTATCCCGCATTTTTCTAAAACACATTTTCCAGTATCTAAGAAAGAGTACATAACAGATAAATGTTTAGTATGTCTAACAATACCTTTGTTTCTACTGTTACACTTGTTTATAATTCAAATGTCGTAGAATAATAGCTGGAAATAATTTTCCTCAGGATTTGGCAGGCATTATTTCATAGTCTTCTAGTTTCTAGTGTGACTATTAAGTAGTCTGATATTCTGACTGCAGATTATTTATATAGAACTACTAGAGGCCCAGTGCATGAAATTCGTGCTCTGATAGGGTCCCTAGCAGCTGCCGGCCAGGGCCTCCCTCCCTTCCCCTGGCCGGCTCCACCCCCTGGTTGATCTCCCAGACAAACTCCCGGTCAAGGGGACAATTTTCATACTATGCTTTTATTATATTGGATTTTTCTTCTCTTCAAATTTTTATCATCTCTTTGCACCTGAAGTAACACAATTGTACTATGATATATCTCGACATATTTTTAAAAATTCTTCTGAGCATTCTGATGAGCCCTTCCAACTTAGAAACATATGTCCTTTGATTCTGGAAAGTTCACTAGTAATTTTCTGTTTGTGTTCTCTGATCTCTCTAGAATTTCTACTGATTGAATCTCTCATATTGTACCTCTGTCTTTTTTCTCTTCTCATATCTTTTGGGTTTTTTTTAAATCATATTCTGAAATATTTTCTCAATTTTATCAATAAACACTTCAATTTCTTTTTAAAAAATATGTCTATCTTTTTTGTCAGTTTATTTTAATATTTTTTTTGTTAATCTTGAAAGTTTAAAAAAAAATAACTGGTGATCTTAAATTGTCCCTTCTTATTTAAGAGTAAATCATTTAAAAAACTAATTAGGAGAGAAACCATTCCAAATGACTTTTAAGTATAACAGTTTGACCATACAACTTTAGTGGGATATAGTCTAAAAACAAAAACTACTACAAAATATGTTTAAATTGTTTTCAGTCATCATATTTTTTGTAGAAATTGATATTGTTGTTCTAAGACTGTAGTGTATTTATTCTGAGATAAAACAAATGACTAGTCAAGTGAAAATCTACCATCATCTGCTGTTGAAATCAGGAATCTCAGCATGGGAGAAGGGATAAGATAGAAGAGATTAAGTAAAAGCTGTGTCCTGAGTTAAAATGGAAAGTATTGTTATAAATTAACCATGTGTTTTGATGATGTGTACAGATCACATTAACCATGTGATCTTTTAAAAAAAATAAAAATCCTAGCCCTGTCTGTCTACTAAAAAAGTACATAAATAATGACCAACCCAGTAGCAATAAATATCCCTAGAAACTAGATTATAGTCTTATAATACCATTTTCCATTAAAAACACCAGGGTTACTTAGAGAAATGGCTGATTCCTGACCCAAAACAAATTGTCAGACAGACAGCAAGAAAAACCATGAATGACTAATGATATCATGTCAAAAGGACTCAGGAACCCACTTTAAAAGGCCCTTAGAGCCAAAGCTGAGACAAATTGAGTATCCAAAGGAAAATAACTGCAGTGGATTAAAACACATCAAATATTTTTTAAATCATGAATTCATAAGCATGTAAAAGAAATCTGATTAGTTAACTTTAAAGAATACTTGGGAATCAACATATTATTTTGAAAAGTGGTAAATAAAAGGAAAGAATAAAATATTAGATGGGAGACTCTTCTCTTTGTACAGGTGTTTTACTAATAAAGAAGACAGGATAATGAATTACAATATATTAAATATTAATGAACCTAGATATTGAGCATTGGTAACTGCAATGGAATTCAAAAAGACACAAAAATTATGTCTTCTGATGAAAAAACCCAGCACCCCCTATGCAATAGTCTTGCCATAAAAACAACCTGAATCTGATCAGCCTTTATTTCCAACACTCAGTTTAAAGGAAATACATTAGATTTAGCATGAGCAATTGCCGCTGTTTAACACCATAAGTCCCACATCCCAGGAAACCCCACAGTCCTGGGAAAAGAGAGAGAGTTGTCACCTGATCAAGAAAAAGTCAGCCATGAAATCCAGAATATGGGAAACTTCTCTGCTAGAAAAGATGCATCTTTAAGGGACATTTAATTTTTTTTTTACTTAATAGTCACTCCAGATAGGCAGCTCTTCATACTATTGTTGAAAATGCCTTATATATTTTTACACCTGAGCATCTTCCTTTGTTCCTTCCTGTCTGGGTCATTTCCTTCATAACATTGGCCCCTCAAAATGTACTATGTTTTCCCCAGCTTTCTGTACTGCTCATATTACATTTTTCCATATTAAATGTTTGAAATTAAGCATTCCCTATATCACTTTTACTTCTTCAAATCATTCCTCTCTTTAAAGCCTAATTCAAGTTACAAATGCTCCACAATTGTCCCAGTTAATGGTAGCCATCTTTCGTAATTTATAATGTTAGGAACCTTCCTGTGATTTTATGTTTGCTATTAAAAGCATGGCCCTATCTCAAAGCTTACTGGGAGTTCTTAGTTGTCAGGGGGTGTGCATTCTATGGGGTGGGAGTGGAAGAGGTGGGAGGGACAGGCTAACTTGTGTAAGAAGCATGACCAGACAGCGAGCTACTCAAATGATCAACTCTAAAGAATGCTGCCCACCTGAGTCTGATTCTAGCCAGCATCTATCTCCAGGGATCCTTGACTTAATGAAGAAGGTACGCAGGCTCTCAGGCATTCAGAAAATAAATATCAAATGTCTATTCTAATGGTGGGAGGAAGAAAAGGGTCAGAAGTTCATGATTACAGTCATGGATTCATAGCTCAAAGAAGGCATTCTGAGTCAATGGAGAGATATAGGGGAGGATGCAGAGAGGGCTTCTCAACTGAAGTGATTTTGCATCCCCCCCCCAAAAAAAGACATTTGGCAATGTCTGGAAGAGACCCTTTTGATTGTTATAACCATGAAGGGAGGTTCTAATGGTATCTAGTGAATAAAGGCCAGGATGCTACTCACACATCCAACAATACACAGGACAGCCACCCACAACAAAGACTTGTCCTTCCCTAAATGTTGGTGTCAAGGTGGAGAAACCCTATTCGAGTGCTAGCGCAGAGGCTAAAAGGGCAGCAGGCTTCTCACTAATTGGGCTGGGTTTCGGGGCTGGGATCCATTAATTTTAGAAATAGGAACAAACAAGCAAAGTAAAAACCTAGGCACTGGGGCAGACAGCCAATGGGATGAAAAATCCATAAGCAATGGTAGAAGGGGAAGTCGAGTCTCTATGCTAATATAGTTATGCAACTGTCACTCAAGTTAGCGTGGCCACAACAAAAGATTCCAGAGCCCTCAGGGATAGGAGTGCCTGCCAGGAACTTGGCAAAGCTATAGGTGGTTAATATTGTTAGAGTGAGGTGGGAGTCAATTGCACTGATAATGACCTTTCAGTATTTCCTTCATAATTTAAGGATAGGGACCAGTTCTTATGCATATTTATAATCCCCATAATGCTTAACCCAGCATTCCCTTGCTATTCAATTAGTGCTTATTAATTAATTGATTGATGAGTTCCTTAATTGGTCATGCCATTTACATCCATCTATGCTCAGCACCACCAGGACAACTTGGACATATTCCAACATATTGAGGAATTAAATCCCCCACTGAGGACACTGGTGATGATATCAACACGAGATCTGGATTCAGTTCTGCATTTAAATAGAAATAAAACAAGCACACATCAATCCTCTGGGTAGCAAGTAGCATAATCTGCTTACTTATGCCTAGGCCCCAGGAGAAATGGAAATGATAGGCAGTGATTTTAGTGATGAATTACAGAACAGCTTCATTTTGCTCACTCCACCTAAACAAAGCATCCCATCAGCCTCTGGAGAAATTAATGCACCTTAATTTGAATGAGTGAATAATTTCAGATCAGCTATTTTACATATATAGCTGCTACTTCTTTCTTCCTAGGCTAACTCTTCCCCTAACTCTGCCTGGATCTGCTCAACAACACATTTTGATCCTAGTTCTGGAACCTAAATCTTGAAACTAAATATTCTGGAAGCTAAATATTGAAGGAGAAATCAGGGGTCAGATCTTTACCTTCCCAATAGGTGAATAGGTGGCTAATCTTGTCCCTTTCCCACAGGAAGTCTTCCTATTAGAGGAGAATAACATATTTCAGGGTTTGCCTTTGGTGAGGATTTTAATTCTGACACTTGGCAGTTTTCAAAAGTCCTTATTTCTTCCCTGTCATCAGGTACCCTAAAAGTGGACAGAGCGGAAAGTTAATTATTACCTATGCCACCTAAACACAGATCACTAATGACAATGTCCTTTGTGCATTCTGGAATTCCTAGGAATTTTCACTCTAGTATTAGTAGTATGTAGTAAGCATTGTCATAAAAACACCATCTTCCCCTCCTCACAACTACAAGAATACTAAAATTTTATATGTGGTTGGTTTCTCTCTAATTACCAGCAGAAAACTCTTATAAAAATAGAAAGCTCATTTGTGCACATGTACGTTTCACAAACTGCAGGGTGCAAAGCTAATCAAGACACTTTATCCTACTTCCCAGAGAGCCGGTGTATTAGTTTCCTCTTGCTGCTCTAACAAATTACCCCAAACTCAGTGGCTCAAAGCAACACAAGTATATTATCTTACAGTTCTGGAGGTAAGAAGTTTAAAGTGTGTTGTCAAGACTGTGTTCCTTCTGGAGGCTCGGGGAGGGAATCAGCCTTCTGTAGAGGCGGCTTACATTCCTTGGTTTACGGACACTTCCTCCATTTTCAGAGCCAGCAGCATATTCTCTCCCCGTTTCTCCCCCTTTCTCTCCCTTTCTTTCTGTGCTTACATTGTCTCTTCTTTGACTCTCCTGCTTCCCTTTTACAAAAACCCTTAAGATTGCATTGGCCTGCTCAAATAATCCAGGTTAATCTTCCCATCTCAAAAGCCTTAATTTAATCATGTCTGCAAAGCCCCTTTGGTTATGTAAGGTAACATATTCTTGGGTTCTGGAGATTAGGACGCTGACATCTTTGGAGGATCATTATTCAGCCTACCACATCTGGTCAACCTAGGAGTAAAAGATGAGGGGAAATGAAGGCCAGCAGCTGGTGAGGAGACAAACTCAGAGAGGACATGGAAGCCCCTGCCCTTTCCCACATACCTTTGTCCTATGCACCTCTTTAACCTGGCTGTTCCTGAGTTATATTCTTTTCTAAAAAAATAGACTAGATGCCCGTTGCAGGAAGATTCCTGCAAGAATAGGGTTTCCTGAGAACAGAGCCTCGCTCCCTCCCTTCCCCGCTTAGCCCTCAGCTCCCTCCCTTCTCTGCTACTTGGGCTCTCTCCCTTCTCCGCCGCTTTGCTCCCTCACCGGGTCACAGATCCGGGGCCCAGGTCCCATGGGCAGCCTCGCGCACTGCTGGCCCTGCCTGCAGTATGCAAATTAGCCACCATCTTTGTTGGCGGTTAATTTGCATATCACGCTGATTAGCCAGTGGGAGGTATAACAAAGGTATGGTCAATTACCATGTTTGTCTATTACTAGATAGGACTAGTGGCCTGGTGCATGAAATTTGTGCAGGGGTGAGGGGTGTCCCTCAGCCTGGCCTGCACCCTCTCCAATCTGGGACCCCTCAGGGGATATCCGACATACGGAAGCATGGCTAGGCATGGACTTGTAGGAAGGCATTCTTCAACAGCTAGCAGCGTGGGGGTGGAACTTTCTATCTACAACCTGCTGATGGCTCTAGAAGAGTGGTAAAAAGGTCACAGAGAAACTCAGGAATAAGGACTATTCTGGTGTTTTTTCCTGTGGGCATATACTAGTATATATAATTAATATTTATAAACATGTGTGTGTGTTTCTACCATGAATCATTCTCATAACACTTGTTTATTCTGAGTGTATGCACAAGTTTTGACCCTAAGAACCCTAAAATAAAAAATTTTATATTGGCCAGTGTGATGCTGTGATTTATAATAAGAAATACATGTTTGGTCTTAATGTCATTTAGAAGCACAGAGCTTCTGAAACCTGTGGGATTTCCTGAGTGGTGAAAAAGAGGAAGGTGTCTTTGGTTTTGTTAATGAGGTAACTTTTGGAAAGCTCCTAGGTCACTTAAGGACTGGACTGGTTGCCAGAGAAAACAACACAGTGATTTGAAAGTTGGAACTAACCACCTCTGGGAGATGGAAGAACTAGAGGTTAAATCCTTTGAAGATGGCCAACGATGTAATCACTGGAGCCTGTTATAACAAAGCCTCCATTAAAAAAAGCAAAAAGGAGAGCTTTAGGGCTGGTGAACATGTGGAAGTATAGGGAGAGTGGGGCCCTCAGAGGACATGGAAGCCCCGCCCTTTCTCACATACCTTGTCCTATGCACCTCTTTAACCTGGCTGTTCCTGAGTTATATTCTTTTATAATAAATAGGTGATCAAGTAAATGTGGATGATGTAAAGGGATTCTATGAAAAGCAACCTCACAGGGAAGGTCATGGTGAATAGTCCTGCCCCAGGCATATTAACTTTCTTTTCAATCTTTTTTTAAAAATGTATCTTTATTGTTGAAAGTATTACTGATGTCCCCTTTTACCCCCATTGATCCCCTCCACCCCACTCCCACCCCAAAAGTTTATCTTTGCCTTAAGCAAGCCCTGTCCTATGTTCCTGTGCATCTAGGTTAGTACAACTTTGAAATGACCCCTTTCAGACCCTATCTTCTAATACAGCACTTTCAGATTCCTCCTTCTAAAGCATGCAAGAAAGCACATAATATTTATTGATGTATTTATTTACTTATTTATAGAGGAGGGACAAGAGAGAAGTATTGATTTATTGTCCCATTTATTTATGCACTCATTGGTTGCTTCTTGTATGTGTCCTGACTGGAGATCAAGCCCACAACCTTGGCATATCAGGATGACCCTCTAACCAGCTGAGCTACCAGGGCCAGAGCCAGAGCAAATAATCTTAATTCTTTTGTAATCCAATCACTGCCTTGCTTTCTCCCCACTTCATGTAATCTTCTTAGGTCTTCTCCTTAATTTCAAAAGCATAAAAGAAACTAAAAAACTGTTATTTTCCTGAGCATTTGAGCTCTTACTGCCGGGATATGTCATCAATTTGGCTCTTATAAAATTTCTATACAGGTTTGAACAGTTTTTACATCGACCTAAGTAAAAAAGTTTCCTGAGTTCTGTGAGTCACTCTAGCAAATTAACTAAACCCAAGGGAAGGGTTGTGGGAACCTTCAATCTATAGCCGGTAGGTCAAAAGCACAGGTGATAACATGACCTTTTGACTAGTGCCTGAAGTTGGCGGGAAGGGCAGTTTTGCAGGACTGACCCCTTAACCTATTGGATCTGCTGCTCTGTCCAGGTAGATAGTTTCAGAATTGAGTTGAACTATATGACACCCATCTGGTGTTGAAGAATAGCTTATTGGTGTGGGGATCCCCAACCCCACACACATACACGGTAGAATTAATGACCAGAACCTTTAGCTAGGTATCAGAATGTGCCAGATATGACAATACTTCGGACACTGCACCTGGTGCTCATAGTATATATTAGGTAACATTGTGGTAGGTGTGGGGTTGGAAGAGAAAGTCCCCAAAACAGAATATATGATAAAGAGAAGACATAACTCAAAACCAGCATGCATAGTCTGACTACTGAACATTTACATAGGACTAACTTGTCCTAAAAATGACAAAGGAAGACAGATACTGGTACCAGGCACATCTCAGAACAGTCTATATGTGGGTTCATGGTCCTAATGGTTTTAGCTTCAGGGTTCTATGATTTACTTGAATTGTGCCCAAATCACTAACAGACTTTCATAGATGGTAGATCAAGCTATACATAGTGTCTCCTCCCATGGGGAAAGGCTGAAATTTTTGTTTCATAAAATTTTCTGTTTAATAATATAAACATCATTTATGTTTAATAATTTTTAATTGCCAGGTAGAATCTAAGTTTAAATATTACAATGGAAAACTCTTTCCTCAAGAGGTAAGGACCTATGTTTGGAGATCACCAAAGATTAGAAGAAGTGCATTGAGAGCATGGAAAATAACTTCAGTTCTTTAAAACATATAACTATCTACCTCTATCTGTCTACCTACCTACCTATTTAACTTAAAGAGCAGTATCATGCCTCTAAAATAAGGGACAGAGGTTATGTGAACTGGAAGATCAAACTTGCCACAGTGCCATCTTTCTCTTGATAACATTAGTGGCAAGATGATGTATTGCTGAGAATTTAATTTGGCCTAGGAGAAAAACAGGGTAATTCTAAAACCCAGGCTTTTTATAACTAAACTAGAGGCCCAGTGCATGAAATTTATGCACTTGTGGGGGCGGGGGGAGATTCCTCAGCCCAGCCTGCACCCTCTCACAGTCCGGGAGTCCTCATGGGATGTCCAACTGACAGCTTAGGCCGCTCCCTGCTCGCCAGCCATGAGCTCGGCTTCTGGCTGAGCGGTGCTCCCGGTGTGGGAGCACACTGACCATCAGAGGGCAGCTCCTGCATTGAGCGTCTGCCCCCTGGTGGTAAGTGCACATCATAATGACTGGTTGTTCCACCGTTTGGTCAATTTGCATATTAGCCTTTTATTATATAGGATTGTAGTCATTAAGAGGTTTAGTATTTGAAAAGTAATAATTTTTAAATATATTTTATTGATTTTTTTTTAACAGAGAGGAAGGGAGAGGGCTAGAGAATTAGAAACATTGATGAGAGAGAAACATCAATCAGCCACCTCCTGCACCCCCCCACCGGGGATGTGCCCAAAACCAAGGTACATGCCCTTGACTGGAATCGAAGCTGGGACCCTTGAGCCTGCAGGCTGATGCTCTTTCCACTGAGCCAAACCAGTTAGGGCAAAAGTAATAATTTTTAAGTGATCTTCAAGTAAGAGTCCTACGTGCAGAAGGGATAGCATGTGCAAAGGTCCTGAGAAGAGGAAATGCTTAGTATAGTTGAGGAGCAGAAAGAAGAGCCAACTAATTGGAACATGGGGACAAAAAGGAGGCTGGGGAGAAAAATTTTAAGTAATAATCAGGCAAGGATTATGTGTGACTTTGTAGGACCTGACAAGGATTTGAATTTTACTTGAAGCAGAGAAGTGACTCAATTTTATCTCTTTGCCAGCATGTGGCAGATCAACTCTGGGTGGAGAGGTAAGAGGTAAGAAGGAGACCATGAGAAAAGAGGTGGTTTGAACCAGAGTCATAGCAGTGCAATCATATTAAAAAGTCATATTTGTGATGTATTTTGGAGGTGATTCTGATGGGACTTACTGCTGTATCAGATTTGGGGTATGAAGAGGGAAAAGGAATCAAGTTTGGGGAAATAGTCCTAGAGAACCCCAACATCTTAAGAGATAATTGAGCAGGAGATACCCAAAGGAGACCATATGCAGAGGTCCACTTCCACCAAAGACAGGGCTGAAGACCATGGCCACTGGGCAGATCGTGGAGAAATTAGGAAAATAGTTCTCATCCTTAATATGAATGTGATTTTCCCATTATAATTTATTCTTGAAGGGAGGGAGACTGGCTGCTGGAATAAATTCAATTACATCCTCCATAGCTATACAGCTATGCCTCAACAAGATATATTTAAGCCCCAACAAGATATATGATAATCTAGTAGATAAAATGGAAAAGTATTGGGTAATAATAAAGGAATTTGTAATTTATTGAGAGAATGTGCCCCAATTGGCAACTGGCTTAACTTCAGCTTAGAAGGATATTTCTTATAGCCATTGAAACCTGCCCATCGCTGAGATAAAGAAATAGAGAGCTTGCTGATTAAATTTGTCTATGACATAAAGCTGCATAGAGACATAAATACATAAAAAGACTAAATTAGGATCCCAAACCAGTTGCATTTGTATCTAACAAGATTAATTTAATGAAGTTTCATGTAAGGTCTTATACCTGGGTCCCAAAAGAGCAACTGAACAAATGCAAGTGTGGGGAGTCAGGACCGGCAGACACATCTATAAAAAGACATCGAGGTTTTAGCAGAGAGATCAATAGTTGCCTGAGGAGTGATGAGATTGCCAAAGAAATGAATGCAATCTCAAGTGGTACTCCTGATACGATACCCAAAGAGAGATATTAGTCAGACCACATTTGGTCTCTTAAAAGCCACAACTTAATGGAAATAAAAGAATTTAACCAAGAGAGACTGAAAACCACATCTAAGATATGGACGATCTGAGTTCTGCTTAATTCATTCAACAAAGATTTGGTTCTGTAATTAGTTTGTATCAGGCACTCTCATGGGCACTGGAGCTACTGTGGGAAACAAATTCTAAATCTTTAAGGATGAGATTCCAGAAAGGAGTAGTAATAGCTAACAATGGACTTCTGGAAGAGATAAAGATGTACTCTGAATGGCCCAAATGAGCAGAAAATATGACTTGGAGCTTTAGGGAAACCTACTTTTTATTCAATATTCTATATATATAAAAGTCTAAGCGACTGAACAGTCACTATGATGCTCCCTCGCTATGATGCTCACTGACCACCAGGGGGCAGACGCCTTAAATGCAGGAGCTGCCCCCTGGTGGTCAGTGCGCTCCCACAGCCAACCTCCTGTGGATCCTAAACACCCCCTCCCTCATCCCCTCTGGCCAGGCCAATGGCCCCAATCACCAGCCAGGCCAAGAGACGCCACCCATGCATGAATTCGTACACTGGGCCTCTAGTTAAAAAATAAAAACTACAACCAAGGGAGATTCCATTGGAAGGCACTTGGCTTATGGCTGAGTTCTGTCTTCCTGCTCTACCGAGCGTTGCCCTGGGGGTCCCAGTCCTCTGCCTATCATTATGAGCCGGCCCCCTGGAAATGAATGGCTGGGACACTGCTAACTTATGGAAGCTGCTGCAGCTGAGACATCAGGAACATTTGCCAGCAAAGCAGGAGACTGACTGGAAGGATCCTGGGAGATCCTCCTCCCAGACAGGTGTGTCTACACCAGGGAGGCATGGCACCAACAAGGTGAGGACACTGGGCCCTCCAGCGATGCTGCAGGAGGAACACCCACTGGAGCCACCCTCCCCCAGGCTCTGATCTCCATCCCTCATCCCCCAGCTGCTGCCCCAGCAGCAGACCAGCCCACCACATGCCATCCCTGCCTGCAACAGGGGCGAGCGAACAGATCGCTAGGGGGGATTTAACACTGGAGGCTCAGGCTCTGAGTTCTAATTCTAGAACTCCCCGTCCTACCCACCCTCAGGACAAGACCAGCAGCACTGTTGTCTCCTAGGGCACTCCAGTACCCTTCGTCTTCTCCCAAATCGCCCCAGTATTCTGAGAAACTATAGCAGAAAAGTACAGAGCCTCCAAAGTAAATTAGTGGGTAAATGTTTGATTCCCACCCTTTACCCCTTCACTCTGATATGGGAAACTTTAGCATTTCCTTGCCCTATAACACCTTGTCTCCATGTTCTTGTTGATATGCAAGGGACATGTGGACATGGGCATGCAAGAAAGGGAATTCCAGTGGGAAATTGGGCAATCTGCTATACTCTAGTCAGAGGGGATGAAAGTGGGTAACAGTTGTGACCCAGACGGAGGTAGGGTGCTCTCTCCCAAGGAGCACTGCTATGGTTTCTCACATGCACCCCACTCCCCAAGAACACTCTCAAGGATCAGGGGGCAGGGGCTGAGAGGTAGATTGATCTGGGCAACAGCAGGAGTGCAGGAGGTGGCAGCACAACCACAAGAGTTTTCTGTGTGGTCAGTGTGGAAGTCAGAAGGGGGATGTGAGATACGTTCATATGAGCACAGCCCTCATTGAATGCTGGGGCCAGGTGGTGGACGGTGACAGAACTAGGGTAATGTCCCAGAAAGGACACCTAAGGCCCTGTTGGAGCATCGCAGGTTCCCACCTGCATTGGTATAATCTTTGTCTATTTCTCCCACCACATGCCCAACCAACATATTGAGTTTAATTTCTTGTCACAACGGAAGGAAAATACTACCTAGACATGTAAATTCAAAGGGACCTTTACTAAAATTATTATGAGATCAAGATGAATGTTCTTTATACTTTTCTTTAATGATTCTATGAATCAGTAAATTAGAAGGAATTAAAATGAGATGCCTGAATGAAACTAAAATTAGGAGAAGAGCTAATTTATGCACCAAATTTTACTAAACAATGAAGTCTAAGCATGTCATTTATGCTCAGTCATGAATAAAATGCAGCTTTCAATTTTTTCATGATTAAAGGATGATTGTTTCCACAGGCTGATTTAATCTTGGTCTGACATCATTTAGTATAACATAATAAACCGAATTGAAATTTCCAGAATTGATGGGGTCATGACCCCACACAATATTTTGTAGCCAAGATGCATGTTAGTTGAGAAAAGTAAGGTTCACACAGGGTGAACCACCAAGAGGCCTGAATCTCTCCTGTTGTGCCTTCAAGAAATCAGATTTTCAATCATTGAGGTTAGGCCCCTACCAGGAAAGCACTGTTTTATGAAGTGGTGTCAAAATGAGATTTCTTTTCAGCTTATTGTTGAACAAATAAAACTAAATTGTTTCCAGCATCAAGATTTGGTTGTAAACAAATCATGCTCTAGAAGTGAAGACAAATTGGTTGGTGTGGGGAGCCGCTATAGGGTTAAACCTCAGACTGACCTGTTGGCAAAGTCACAAACAAGTCCCAGCTTAGAGGGCACAGTCCTCTTAAGCATAATTAGGCTTGACCTTATGACGCTCCCTAGATCTTACCTGGGAAGCTAATGGGCTGAGGGAATTGCAGTAAGAACAAGAACAAAAACAAGTGAAACTCACAAGAACAGTGTAACTATGGTCAAAACAAGTGAAACTCACAAGAACAGTGTAACTATGGAAACCACTACCTTGTTTACCTCTGACTATAAAATAAAGGCTCAGCTTGCCATGGGATCCTTCTCTGTGGCCTTAGCCAGGCACAGGAAGATCCACGGAGACTAAAGAGAGCTAGAGGGTTCTGAACGCTGTCTCCGTGTAAAACATTCTTCACCGACTCCGTCCACACCTTTGGGAACCCCTGGACCCCCGGGCTGGACCCCGGCAGGTTGGAAATGAAAGAAGATGTCTATATTCAGGAACATCTCAATTGGGATGCACAGTCACAGGGTCATCTGTAAAATTTCCATCAGGTGAAAGAAGACATACACTTACCTGGGACAAGAACCAAGGTGGGATGGATTATAAGCCAATCAGAAGGGATGAGGCAGAAATATCGATGACAGAAGCAGTGATATGTGATGGTTCTGTTAGGCAGCTTAGAATCTAAATTCACAAACTTAAGCCTGTGATGGATGCTCCTTTTATGTGTGCCCTGGGCATCTTGCTGGAACAGGAGCTGGTCTGCGAAGGAACGTAGGCTCCCAGAGACAATCATGGGCTACTGTGGGCTATTGTACACAGTTCCAGCAGACAGATGGCAGATTGGGACACTAACGTCTCTTCCCACTTCCTCTTCATGTGACTTCCTCTACTGCAGGGGCTGGGGAGCTAAATATTATATGTCCCAGACTTCCCTACATTAGAATGATCATCAGATGCACTCACGTGAGACCTGAACTTAGAATGGGGTTCTTCAGGGGAGGAAGGTGGCAGCATGCAAGGCACCCATATTGCGGGTGTCGTTCTAACTAGCATGGAATGGCTTGCTCCCAACTTCTCTGGAGGCAGCTTCATGATCCCCAGTTGGAGTCCGAGTGGTGTGCGAGCCTGGAGGCAGATGGGGTACAGTGGCTTCCTGACCCACCAATTTTCTAATTATGGCACAAGTAGCAGTTCTTTTCATCAGTCTTATTCCAAAACTCACTCCTGGAGACCCAGTCTAGAACCTGCTTCTCTAACCTTACCAAAAATTTGGGAGCATCTAATTTCCTATATTAAATGTTTTTCTGTTTATGTGCAATGAAACCCTGACTCATACTACTGCTTTCCCATTTGACCGATAATTCTAGCTACTCTTTCTAGTGCCTGGCACTAGAACAGAAACATATGCTGAGATATTACCAGGTTGCTTTTCCCTGTCCCTTTCTCCACCCTCCCTCACTTCATGCTACAGAGGTAGCTTTCTTTCCAAACAGCACTCCAAGGAAGCAAATACTTAGACAATGAAGAGCCACTTCCTTGACTTTTGGGTTTTTTAATAGACTTGGGAATCTTTGATAAAGAGTATCTTCTTGAAAGCCAATGTACCATTGATTTTTAAGAACTGGGTGCATAAGAGAGAAATTGTTTTTATTTTGAATGCTTTAAAAAAGGGGTTGGTTCAAAAGGAAATAAGACCAAGCCTTGAGAATCAAAAGTATAGACTTTATATAATAAAATACACCATTTTAAAAAATGTATGATGGCAAAGTTTTTCTCCTCTGAGTGAGGTAAACTCAGTCCACAACAAGGGAAAACTAGAGGGAATTCAATGTGAACTGGGATGCTGCCAGGTTCCCCAAGAATGGACGCAGGCCCTTGCCTAAAGTTTCAGGTGCTGCCCATGTGATAGGAATCCAAGGCATATATTTAGAGCCAATCTGAGAGCAGAGGCTGCGTCTTTGGAACTCACTTGTCAGAGCAGAGTCAGGAGCTGCAAGCCTCATCCAGCATTGTTCCTGAATGACAGGAGCAATGCCCCAGGGAGGGTGGGGTAGATGCCTAGGGCAGCCTCACCCAATGGGCACCTCCCAGCACAGGGTTACTGTGAAGCTAAGGAAGCTTAGGGTTGGGGCCTTCCACTTGCAAAGGCTGGGAGGGACCCAACAGTGTATTCACAAGTAAGGTATCTCAGCTGCCATCAGTGAAGACCACTGTCTTTTTCTTCTCCATCTGTCCCTTTGTCACAATTCCCTTATGTGGAGTGGCCACAGACTCTGGGATCTGTGATGTGGCTGCCAGGCACTTCCATGTACAGCCACCTGGTGTGGGAATAGCTTCCAGAAATACTCGTGTTACCTTAAACTGTGCCATCTTCTCCCTCATCATGATAGGAAGATGCAGAGTCAAAGGATATATTGTAATATGAATGTGCCCTGTGGTACCCAGAACACCTGGAAAAAATGTGGGTAGTGGAAAGGGAATCGTAAATGAAATGTATGGTACCAAAAGCTAACCTATGGAAATTTTTCCAAAGCAACAGATGTGTAAAATTGTAAACTGAGAATTTGGTCCTCATTGCCAAATTCCAAAATTTCCAACATGGAAGTCCTCTCCTTTTAGAAACATATTCAGTTGTGTGTGTGTGTGTGTGTGTGTGTGGAAATTATACAAAATTTAATTTAGCAGAATTTCTGTGTTGATAAAATACAAGCAGCTTGTATTAATACTACCAAGAGAGAGTGTGTCTGTATAGGAAGCCATGTGTTTTATCAACCATGTAAAAGAACAAATGAATTACCTTTCCATCTATTTAAAAACCAGTATTCTAAAATTATTGTCATATAAGAGGCAAAGGATATGCCAAAAAATAAATCAAGGACAGAAGCATTACTGAACGAAGATAATTAATTAGAAGTATTTTTCTAGATTTTTATGATGATGGTATGTCAGCTTTTACTAATGAGCAGTTTGTTGTTATTTCTCTTCTCATTTTAAGTGAAATTTCACATTTGTTTCTAGTTTGGTATGTTGTTTTTTCCCTCCAAAGAGACCTTTCAAATTATGTAAATTGCAGGCCCCATAAAACCAAAATGTATCAATTTCCAACCTAGAGTTCCTGAGCCCCCAAAGAGGCTGCGGAGTTCTCAGAGGGCTGGGTCCCAAAGGGCTCCTGCTGGGGGTGAGGAAGGTGCAGTATGTGTGGAACTTAGGACCAGAGGCCAAAACAGAAGCACAGACACTGACACTAACTTCCAAGGAGAGCGGACGCTTTGTAAAGTAGAGGTTCCCTCCCCAGTGAGAGGATGACAGACAGCTCAGCCTCCCTACCCCACACCTTGTCCCAAAGAGGACACAAGTAAAAGGAAGGACTAAATCTTGAATTGTCTTAAACTAGAAGTATCTGAACTACCTCGAGCTGGCAAGATTATGTTTTCAACCACTAGTGGAAATACAGTCGACAGCTAAATTCAGTTCAGTGACGGGGTATAACAAGAAAAGCACGCATTGGAATTCTGGGATCAGTGACTTGGAAAAGTTCACTCAACTCCATGAGTCTTTTGGCTTTCTCCACAATCATCAAGGTCCGCTCCAGGGGTGAAGGCTGCCCCAGGGGTTCCCTTGGGTGGGACATCACGGACTGATGGTGCGTTCGGGTGGATCTGTATAAAGAATCTGGCTGTTGCTTTGAATTTTCTGCTGTTGTATATTTCTTTGAATTTCCTCCTTGTATATTTCTCTTTTTTAAAAATATATTTTATTGATTTTTTTACCGAGAGGAAGGGAGAGGGATAGAGAGTTAGAAACATCAATGAGAGAGAAACATCGGTCAGCTGCCTCCTGCACACCCCTTATTGGGGATGTGCCCGAAACCAAGGTACATGCCCTTGACCGGAATCGAACCTGGGACCCTTCAGTCTGTAGGCCGACGCTCCATCCACTGAGCCAAACTGGTTAGGGCTGTATATTTCTTTTAATGCAAAGTTTAAAAGAGCCACAGAGGGACTACTCTTCACTGCCATTTTGAACTGGAAGTTGAGGCCACTGGGATTTTTTAAACTGAACTTACTCAGCAATACTTAGCGAAGCCACCCATTTCTTGGGGCTCAGTCCTGATGTCAGAGGCTGCAAAGGGGACCTGAAGGAGCTGGTCTGGTCTGACAAAATGTGAGATTTCCCTTTGGTTTACCAGCCTCTCTCCCTAATCTTGTCAGGAGGCTGACAAGGCGCATTCTCATGTCTGACTTGGTCCTGGTCTCTGAGGTCAGCTTGTTGAATTAGTGTTTTCATTTCCTTCCTGCTTATGTGTTACTAATAGTCCAATAGGTGTGACTAATGGCAAGGTTAGATCTGGAAATATGTCCTCAAGCAAGAATGTCACAAAGGGTCCCTGTGTGTCAACCGCAAAATAAATTTGTCTCCAACCTGTGCAAAGAGAAAAATGTCAAGGTTCCCCTTTGTTTTCTAGAAAGACTAGAACCCTGGGGGAAATGCGCCTCGTTGGAGCAGCCAGTTTCATAAGGTAAAAATAAATATCTGAAGTGCATCTTGTTCCTAAAAGCAAGAGATAACCAAGCACCTTCAAAACACTCTGGATGTAACCCAGAAGAAAGGGGACAGGCCTCCTTTTCTTGGGGACCCTGATTTCCTTGGCCATGGGGGTGTGATCCGGCTGCTAAAAACACAAACATGTTACTTCTAAGATTAGCTCTGAGCAGGAATAGAGAGTGGTGTCAAGAAAGCAGCAAAGGAAAATTTGCAGCTTGCCCCAGCCTAAAACATTTGCATTTCTGTGCGTGCTGTGAATGGAAAGGGGAAGCTGCCTGCCTCCCCCAGCCTCCCTCCCTCTGCAGCCAGCCAGGAAGAGCACTCAGCAGGTAATCAAAAGCACCCTCAGGCAGGCCCAACAGGTAATCCTCCTAGCACCCAGCCTTCTGCAGCACTAATCAAGGCAATGCTCCTGCTGAGGATGAGAGGCATCTGCCTTTGAAACACCCTAGTCCCTGGCAGGTCCCAAGAACCTGCCTCATTCATCCCCAGCCCCGTGCTTGCCGTGTGTGCACTGCCCCTCCCTGGCCCTCAGCACTGTACAGTTTTACTTTCTCTTGATTACTAGAGAATACTCGCCTTGCTAGTTGCAGTCTGTTGTCAGAAGCCCTTGTACTGAGACTGCACAGATGGCCTTTGGAGACTGAAAAGCTGCGCGCCATAGGGATCAATGTTTTCCTTAACAACGTGCCATCCTTGCTACTGTCCTGCGTTCCATCTCAACTCCCTTCTTTTTCCAGATCTGCTTCTAAAGTGCTGGGTCCAGTAGATCAGCTAGTCGCCCTGGCTAGTGGTTTGAAAGACGGAATCCCACCCTGTAGAGAGGAAATATGTGGTATGGGGTAAAGTCACACATTTTCATCAATCCTGGACTTCAGACCTGCCTGGCTCTGCCATCCACTGCCTGGGTATTTGGTAAAGTTATTGAACCTCTCTGAACCCCAGTGTCCTATGTGTAAACTGGACACAATGAAGGGTCTTGAATTAGACATCATGCATGAAAAGTGCTTGCTGACATCTGGCACTTAGTGGAAGTAGGCCCCCTTCATCCACAGATGTTCCAAGAACCCCAGTGGATGCCTGAAACCACAGATAGCACCGAACCCTATGCATACTATGCATTTTCCTCTACATACATAGTTATGATCAAGCTTAATTTATAAATTAGGCAAGGTAAGAGATTACAGCAGAAGCTAATATTAAAATAGAACAATTATAACAATACTAGAGGCCTGGTGCATGAAATTTGTGCACTGGAGGGGGGTTCCTCAGCCCGACCTGCACCCTCTCACAGGCTGGGACCCTTGGCTCCTTACTGACTGTCTGAAGCGGAGGCAGGAGAGACTTCTGCCACCACCGCTGTGCTTGCCTGCTGTGAGCCTGGCTTCTGGCTGAGTGGCGCTTCCCCTGTGGGAGCGCACTGACCACCAGTGCATTGAGCGTCTGCCTCCTGGTGTTCAGTGCACCACGTCATAGTGACTGTCGTTCAGCCGTTTGGTCATTTTGCATATTAGGGTTTTATTATATAGGATACTGTGATAATAGTTATGTGAATGGCTTTGGGGCCATTATTAAGGGTTACTTTAACCCAATCTGATAACCCAGCCACTACTAAGTGAGTGTATACAGTGTAGAGACACTGGATAAAAGGATGGTTTACACCCCAGGAGGTGAGAGGGTGTGAAATTTCATCACTCTGTTCAGAATGGAAACACTTTAAAACTTACAAATTGTTTATTTTGGAATTTTTCATTTAATATTTTCAGACCATGGCTGACCACAGGTAACTGGAAAACCATGAATAAGGGGAGGACTCCGGTAGGTGCTTAATAGGTGATTGCTATTACCATTTATATTGTGTGTGTTTTTGGTGAAAATTAAGGGAGGAATGGCATTTTCCTGCTTTTTATATATAGTAGTGTCACGTGCATTACAACAGCTTTTACTCTCACCTTTCTGTGCATAACCTCTTTCGATATAATGGCAGGCTCTTCCTAAAGGCCACAAGTGATATGTAACCAGTTCACTTGTAGGAACAACACTGTTGTTAAAACATTGAAAGAGCTACAGCCTTAAACCTCTTTCCAGTCCCTTTGTTGCAGGAGGAATTACTGGGCCAGATTTCCTAGGCACGAGTGGGAATGAGGTTCTTGGGGTACCGCTGAAGTAAGCATTTTCAGAAGCCCCCACGGAAGGATGGGATGTGGGAAAGGCTTCATTTGTGTGAAGTGACATTCCTCCGGTTCCAAGTTCCCCTGCCCCGTAAGCCTGGAAAAGGTGCAGCCGGGGTCCCAGCAGAGCCAGGAGCAAGGCCAATGTCCAGAGTGTCCGCTCTGTCTTGCAGCTGGGTGTGGTTCAGCATTCAGGCCAGATTAAAGTCCATCAGTCTATGTGTGGAGCCCCACATGGCCATGAGCCACATGGGCGCAGGGGAGTGCGTCCCCTTGCCTCAGGAGAGCCAGGAACCCGGTACACCAGAGAGAGGAGAGAGAGAACTTCCTTTGTTTGGAAGATTAAATAGTCAGGTTTCGGCAGCTTGCAGTGGCCACGCTTATTCTGGCCAATGACCTGTTTCCAGGTGGGATTGACGGGCAAACACCTTCTCACATCACTCAGACTTTTACTGGGCATGTATCTAACATGCCATTGTCCAGTCTCTCCCCTCATCAATCAGTGGGGAACAGACTTGGAGAATGTAAAATGCAGATTTTTTAAAATACATTTGTGTTGTTGCTTTTTTGTTTGTTTTTTTTAAATATAGTTTTATTGATTTCAGAGAGGAAGGAAGAGGGAGAGAGAGATAGAAACATCCATGATGAGAGAGAATCATGGATCGGCTGCCTCCTGCAAGTCCCCCACTGGGGATCAAGCCCATAACCCGGGCATGTGCTCTTGATAGGAATCAAACCTGGGACCTTTCAGTTTGCAAGTTGATGCTCTATCCACTGAGCCAAACTGGCCAGGGCGAAATGCAGATTTTTGGCAAAGCTGTGTAAATGGCATGCCTATATTATTTGGTCTCCCCTTTCCTCCTTTCTTGTTAAATAATAACCAGGCTATTTACAATGGCGTCACCTTCACTTCCCTGGTGCCCTGGCCCTTCTCAAGAC
>NW_005871492.1:545246-620219 GCF_000147115.1 Myotis lucifugus
CATTGAGAAGGAGTATGTCTGAATCCCAATAAACGGGTAACAGTTTCACCCATTTTTTCTATAGTGCGTAAATGGGAGCTGAGCCACAGTGAAGTGAACCCTCAGAGTCTGGCTTCCTTTCTGCACCTCGAGTAAGACAAGTTTTATACTGAAGGTCATTTTCTTTTAAAGAGAGAGAGAGAGAGAGAGAGAGAGAGAGAGAGAGAGAGAGAGAGAGAGAAACATCGATATGAGAGAGAAACATCAATTTGTTGCCTCCTGCATGCACCCCCACCTGGGCATGTGCCCTGACCAGGAATCAAACTGGCAACCTTTTGGTGCGCGGGATGATGCTTAACCAACTGAGCCAACTCCAGCTGGGGCTCAAGGTCTTATTTAAGGTCACTTGAACACCTCAGGTTTCGGGTTTGAAATTTTGTATTAATTAGTGTTTTTAATTGGAAGTAACATACGCCAATTCTGTTCAATTTAGGCATTAAATAATATTTTTTGGAAAGATACTAGCTCCCAGGGAGTAAAAAAAAAATAAGAAAATGACTCTAAGTTTTAAATAACATGCCAGAAAATTTGTATTAAAAATGTGGCATTTTAACCTGTTCATTTTGAAAGACTTTGTTTATTCCAACCACACCATCATGGCTCAGACTTTATTTTTGAACTAACTCTGAATTGCTTTCAGAGCCTATATTGCATTTTTTGAATATCTGTATTATGCCAAATTTTTGCCCTTTGAAAGTGGATTTGATTTTCTTTGAAAATCATTTGAAATCACATCTAGCGAATGTGGTAACTTATCAAGGTGAGTAATGCTGATTTGAGTAATAATTTTTTTAAGTTTCCTTTGTGACAGAGACTGGGAAGTAGGGGCATATTATTCTCTCCTTAATATTACCTAATGTTTCCCCTCTCTTTGCCTAGTGAATTGTTAACAGGTTAATGAAAATTGGCTCATAATTGGCTGATAACCACCAGTCGATTGCAGATGGCAAAAAGAGAAAACGTACTCCACTGTGAAAGTGAATTTCAGAGTCCAGGCTCAAAGAGTCACAGCAAACTGGCCCAAGGGACTTGGGGAAGGGAGCTATTAAGAATCATTAAGGACTGTAATTCTGCCTAAGAGACCAATTTAACCAGAAGATGGGGAAGTTGTAGAGAATACCATCAACTCCTGAGTGTGTGTTGTATTGACAGAGTTTAGTTCTGACAGAAAAGAGCTTTGGGGTAAAGCAGGCCTGAGTTCACATCCCGCCTTCTCCACGTGACCCTCAGCAAATCACGCTCCGACCCTCAGCAAATCACGCTCCCCCTGCCACCCCCGCCCAGTCAGTTGCCCAACACACAAAGTGGGGATTTTCACACCTACCTTGTGGGTTGTTGTGATAATTATTTGTGAATTCTTATTTGAAAAGCCTAGTGCAATGCTTCACGTACCATAAGGAAATAGCAATACTGTTGTTTCACCCTCAGTGCTAGAGGTGATTGTGTGTTAGTTTTCTCTTAAATCCAGGCTGGAGCAAAAGCCGAGAGAGACTGAAGAAATACTGCCCAACAGTCCCGTGTAGTAGCATAAAGGATCTCCAGATAGGAAACCCTATACAAATAAATTCAGGAAGTTTAATATTCTGTGCAGTGTAAAGTCAATACAAATGTGTCAAAGGTATGACAAGTGTGAGGAGGTAAGAAAAGAAATTGCTTCCTGGCTAAAAAGCAATTGCCTCCTTTCCTCTGCTTTGATACCTCCCCCACCCCCTCCCCAACTTCCAGCAGCCGCCCCTGATCACCCTGCTGCCTGCTCCCTTTTCTCTGCCGCCTCTTCATAGACAGGTCCCACTCACAGGCGTCCAGCAGGGGCCACTGAGTTCCCTCACAGTGTTAAACTGACAATATTTAGAGGCTGATCACAATGTTCGACCTCTGACACACACACACACACACACACACACACACACACACACACACACACACACCGAGCTTCTGGTGTGTCAATGAACATGCAAACAGAGGTCTTTCATTTTTAAAGTTCTGTTTCCTATAACAACTAATTTACAAATATTTACTCTTTCTGAGTCTTCAAACAATTTTCTTTACCTGAATTTTTCCTTAGGGTCTTTGTTGGCTAATTTTATCTTAACAGATCATATCATTACTTTTTAGTTAGCCAAAGCTTTAAGGAAGGAGGAGCTATCCAGGCCTGATACCTATCCACAGAATTTTACAGGGTATTGTTTAGGAGGTACCTAGCCCCAGGGTGCTGGAAGTTCCCCTCTTCCAACTTGGACTTACAGGCAACTTTGACAAGTACTGCTCTTGGCCCAAATTCTTGGGCGTGGACAGAAGTCTCCCAAAGACGCTCTGCAGGCCTGAGACGGGCCTTCTCCCCTCTGCCTCGTAAGTTCTCTGAAGATGGAAGAGAGCTCCAAGGTGCAGCTCTTCTCTTTACACATGCGGTGCATGACCCTTTACAGTTCCTAGGCTTCTTCTGAGATGACTACACATCCCCGAACACAATGTGGCACAGCCAGTTGTCTCGCCTGTGTCCCTTTCTCAAAGTTGGGTCTCAATGAGCATAGACATGCTGCTGTGGTGAGTGCAAGTGAGTGGCAGGGCCCCGACTGCTCAGAAGAAAGTTTCCACTGGGTGTGTAGTTGCTGGTGGGCTCCTTGGGTGTCTGTCCATATCAGCAAAGGGGCAAGGGGGAGATGAGATAAGGGTGTATGATATTTAATATTGTGTTTCTCAATCCAATACCCATTGATAAGGTCATCATCAGAAATTCTCCGGACTGTGTCATACAAGTTTCTCTTATCTCTGCATTCAGTGCCTTTGCTCATTTTTTTTTCTTGTTAAATATCTCCTTGGGTATTAAAATGTAATGGTGAGAAAAGGCAAAGAGAGCAGTATAAGTTTCTACCATGGTTTAATGTGAGACTTTAATTTAAATTTGTTTCTTTAGGTTGGTCTGGAGTTTCTGTATCGCCATCTGCTAAACATAGATATAAAGTTCAATTTGTTATCTATTTTATCTTTTAGATCTCTCCCTTCAGAAAACCTTTAAATTCACGTCAAATTTATTGTTAAAATAAAGATACCTGGTAATTTAGATATTTAAATGGCTTACGTCCAGTGAGTGACTCATGTCCACCAGGCCCACCATTGGATATCAATATTTCAGCGCTATCTTGTTCCTCTGAAAACAGACCTGCACTGGTTTGTGGATGATAAGCAAATTTTGGTTCACATAGCCATTCTGCTGCCTTCTCCCTGCTAACCTCCCAGCCTCTGCCTGAGCGTGAGGCACCACATCGCAGTAATTACAAAGGGCCTCTTGCTCACCTCAGTCTCCTCTAGCATGACCCAGGCTTCAGATGCCTGAGTATTTCTTTGAGATATCTTTTGTTTATACACTAAGAAATGGTTGAAAATGAAAACCACTCATTATACAGAGGATGTTTTGCTCTGGATAATTATAGAGCTCAGACAGATTGTAATGTTCATCTGCCATCAGACCTTTACTACCGATCAACTATGATGCATTTTGAGTAGACGAATTTTGAAAACTTGTGTCTATGAACTCATGATAAAGTGATTCCAGGCCTGTTAATACAAAATTGCTCAATTCACTGTCCTCTAGGCCTGCTTGAAACTCACATAATCCTTGAGTATAAGGCAGTTTTCTTCTGGAAAAGCTCTATTTGATTTTATTGTGCACCAGCTATTTATTCTCTAAGCAAAAATGAGCCGTGCATCCAAGAATCTGTTAAGTACCTTCACATTGGTCCATTCAAATCTGCATGCTCTCAGACATTAACCCATCCCCACAACAGTCTTCATGAAATAGCTCATCAAATGCCTGACAAGAGGATGAAGCCATCTGGTGAAGGGTGAATTGGGATTGTAACCCATACTCATTTGCCTTCTCAACAACAGCAATATCATCTCCCGTACCCTTGTAATTATAATTAGTCATGAAACTTAGAGAGAGAACGATGAAATAAACAGATCTTACTATCAGGGTGGGGTTTTTATAGGTGTGTGGGGTTTTATTTGCTTGTTTGGTTGGTTTGGCTTTCTTTTTCTTGTTTGTTTGTTTGTTTCTTTGTTTTTGTTGGTGGTGGGTTTTGTTTTTTTAAAAACTGGTAGCACCCAACCAAACTCACCTCTGAGATATGAACAAATTTACCTACAGAAAATCCCTTGGTCATTGACTAATATGTCTCAGTTCATGGTTTTCTAGCTACTGGGCACATGGAATATTCTGGGCTACTATGCTAAAGGCAAAACGCTTCAATGCTAAAGGCAAAAGAGCTCAACAGGAATTCCATGGAACAACCCCTCCTCAGTGCATTTGGTGGACTTCCAAGCATCCTCATGCTTGATTAGAGGTTGTTGGCATGGGGAAGCTGGAGCCCGGCGAAGCAGAAGTGGGGCCTCCTATGTGATTAGTTAGGAGAGCATATTTGGCTATCTCTGGTTAGTGAAGAGACAAAAATTAGGGAAACTGGCAGTTTATTGATTAGATCCTGCTGTTCTGAGCTGATTGCTATAGAGATTATGGTTTAGCTCCATGGACTGATTGCTGCAGAGGTTGTGGGTCAGAGTTCTATTTTTATACGTGGCCTACCCATTGTCTCTCAATACACACAACAGAATTACTAAACAGAAACAATGGTATGAGGCCTGGACATCTATAATTTAATAAACTTCCCAGGTTCTCAAATTTGTGAGCCACCCATCTAGAGAGATGGTGACTTCTGGCCAACTGTTCTAACACATTCCCAAAGGTGTCAGGTAGTTTTTACACCAACTCTGACCCCCACATACCATTCGAAACAAGACCTTCACAGTCAGAAGGGGCTTTTTGGCAGCTTCTTTAGCTGTATTGTGGGTGGTGGGTACGATGTCTGAATTCTAGGGTTGTTGGGCATTTTATTTTGGGGTGGGACAGGAGAGAGAAATTGGAATAAAGACATAAGGACACCTTTCAATGGATCTCATCTAAGGACTAGGTATGGTGTTCTTTACCAGATAATTACATCAGAATCTCCTAGATAGCTTCCACAATCAGATGAAGGCTCCAGAGAGATTGAAAAAGTTATCCGAACCCAGCCGGCGTGGTACAGTGGTTGAGCATTGACCTGTGAATCAGGTCACAGTTCGATTCCTGGTCAGGACATATGCCGGGGTTGCGGGCTTGATTCCCTGCATGGGGTATGCAGGAGGCAACTGATCAATGATTCTCTCTCATCACTGATGTTTCTCTCTCTCTCTCCCCCTCCCTTCCTCTCTGAAATCAATAAAAATATATCTACACAAAAAAGAAAAGGCTACCCGATGATTCTGACATTCCTCTACACCCCTTTGTTGGAACCACTGAATGTAATAATTCAGGGGCTGCAAACTCCAACTCCCACATGGGCCATGAGGGTGACATAAATTAGTGGGACGGCTGGGTACCTTACGTTGTCTTCCTTTGACACAAACCCAACTGGTTTGCTTATTACACATATGGATATTTTTTTGACATGCACAAGTAAACATGGTGTGTCATTTATCTTGAGGGGTAAAACAATTCTCAGCCTGCCTTTTAATTTCCAATTTTCAAGATATGATGTTCTGTTATAAACAAGAAAAACATCAACTTGAGCATAATGATAGTGGTAAATGAAACTCAATGACAGGAAAAGAGCTATGAATGATGGACAGACGGAGGTGGGGGGGGGGGGGGGCAACCGCTACTCAGTTCTAGACAATTAGAGTTTATGGGAAATACAGACCATTGTTGTCTTGTCTGATTTTTATCTTATTCTGTCTTTTCAAGAAAGCTAGAAGAGTTTTTTAATGAAATCACTTAATCTTTAAACATTGGATCAGTTATTTTTTAAAACTATAAAGGCTAAACAAACCCTGAAAGCCACCACCTTTGCCACCCTGGCATTACAGCATCACTTGTAAACAAGGTGTTAGCATTAGGTCCACTTTTTGCTGAAGGCACCAAAATGTCCCCCAAAGAAACACACACCAAGAGAAGGGCCACATCAACCCCAACCAACCCCGGCCTCCCATCTCCATCTGTGGTTCATCATTTCCATGGTGGGTTCAACATGTCATCACAACCAGACTGACTCAGAGCGGCCTGCTCATGATGAGCTCAGTCTCTCTCTGTACCTCTTTGTCCTCTTTAATTCTTAAAACCCAGTGGTTAGGTAGCCTACGTAGGGAAAGTGCAGGAGCGGGAAGTGACTGGTAGGTAAATTGTTTATCTCCCACTGAGTTCGCCAAGATGCGTATGTCTTTAAAATAGATGGAGAGCCCTGGCCAGGGTGGCTCGGTTGGTTGAGCATCTCCGTGTGTACCAAAAGATCATCAGGGCACATATCCAGGTTGTGGGTTTGCTTACTTCCCCAGTCAGGGTGCATGCGGGAAGCAATAGATCCATGTTTCTCTCTCACATTGATGTTTTCTCTCTCTCCTTGCCTCTGCCTTCCTCTCTCTCTAAAATCAATAAAAACATATTTTTTAAAATGTTAACCTGCCCTTTAAAAAAATAAAATGGATGGAGAATTAGCAGCTTCCAATTCTTCTCTGGGTTAAAGAAAAAAAAAGGAGTGGGGGTGTTACATTTCCAAAAGCTTTCGGTTTTATTTGGAATCAATGGACTCACATTTGGGTTGAGATTGGAGGGTTGTTTATTTGCAGAGTCAGAAAGGAAGGACGGAGAATGTTTAGGCATTTTCATGAAATTTTTCTATAAGAGATGCTGAAATTAATTGCTATGATTTCCAGTATCTTCAGAACTAATCAGAGTCATGCAAAAGTTGGCTGGAAGAGGTAGAGGTGGGTGGCTTCATGAGACTAATCGCTTCTGGTGGAATGCTTGATTAAAATTAATATTTTGGGTAAACCAGTTGATTCAATTAAGCAATACTTTGACAGGTAATATTTTTTTAAAAAATCACTAAAGTCAATCTGAATAATGGTATCAATTAATTCAGATTCCAAAATAGTGAAATATAAATTGGAATCTGTCTCCACCAACCTTCATGGAAATGTTTGGAAAAATGTTCCTCAGCAGCGCCTTCTCACTTTTTTCTCATCTATTTTTATAACCCAGGAATGTAAATTGCATGGCACAACCCAAGGCTGGACCTCTAGTTCCAAGATTAGTGAAGCCAGCAGTCACGTGATCTACAATTCTGAAATGAAGTGATGCATAACAAAAGGCTGATTACCTGACCGAGGTGATAAGTTGTATTAACCAAAATTTTAACTGGTTTAATATGCTTCACACAGGAGTTGTGTGGGTTGAAAAATGACATGTAATAAATTCCTTATTTTAAAAATAAAGATGGGACATAAAATCTTTACTGGCAGTAAATGAGTTTATTCTCATGTTCACTAAAAAAATATGGAATAAATATCTGTATATAAGAAGTGCTTTGGTGTGCTTATCAATGTTTAATTGGACATATTTCACAGGGCCAATAATGATGCAGGCTTCCAAAACTCGT
Source organism: Myotis lucifugus (assembly GCF_000147115.1). Lineage (NCBI taxonomy): Eukaryota > Metazoa > Chordata > Mammalia > Chiroptera > Vespertilionidae > Myotis > Myotis lucifugus. The sequence goes on from NW_005871492.1 coordinate 552,755, forward strand.
GCCTGTTCACGACTAAGCATTGGAAATGGTGAGACAGTGAAGAATAGGGTGTGGTGAGTTTTAGAATTAAATGTGTTTATAACCATTGATTTACCAATCAAAGGCTTAACATTTAATAGGTCTAACAATAAAAAGTCTCTGTGTAAGAACTTTTAGAATCTCTGAGGGGAAGATGCTAATGGAACTGTGGAGGAAAGATCGAATAGATTAGAATAAAATGACCCTCAAAGACAGTTAAGATGGACTGAGGACGCTAAACAACAATTGGATATGAGAAGAACCACTGGGTGCAGTGGGTCTCGTCAGAGAGAGAACCAGATATGAATAACCAACAAGCTGCAATCAACACGGGAGAGCAAACACTGAGGTGACTTGGAGAATGTTCTCCCATCATCTGAACTTTGAGTTTCAAAATCTGATACAAATATGTTTGTCTTATTCAGAAAAACATCCTATTGGCTTAACTTTTTCAATGATCATCAAATCCCAAAGGCAGATTTTGAAGGAATTTGCTGAAACCTGTAATTAGCTCTTGGCTCTGTGGTGCTTTTCCAGCAGTTGTCATTGGCTTCCTTGGGAGTTGTAATTGAGAAAAGCAAGCTAATTTGAGTGTACAGTGAAATTATATATATAACCTTATATATCAACAGCTACCAAGTTCAGCCAGAGTGGAGTGTGTTACATCAGGAGAGCTAACGCAAGCATATCCATTTGAAAGAGTGCAAGATTATTGGCTCACCTGGGGGAATCCATGAATTACCTCACTGTAGTCTGGACTGTGGTCCCAACTCTCCTCTCCTTTTATTGATCTCCTTCCATTTCAATTTTACTGGGTTCCAAAGCTTTAGACCCCATTTCCTGTGTGGCTTCTCCTCAATTATGGGTGACAGTTTTGCCTGAGTTCCCCCCATCTCTAACAAGCTCTTGGATTTATTAACCCAATGGCCTACTTCCTGCTTCCCGAAACAGATTCTGTTGCAGGTGGATGTGGGAAAGGAGAGAAATGGGGAGAAAAATACTTTGAACACAATTCTCCTTTAGTGTCTCTAGGGAGCTCTATGGAACAACAGATTTGGGTATTTGTGAGACTAGGATATTAGCTATTTTTTATTGATTTTTTAAAATTTAAACTTTAAATTTTTCTTTATTTAATTACCCCCTCCCCCTTATCAAGTTGTATGAATTGCCTGCAAAGATGGAATGGGAGGGAAGAGAACATACCAGTAAGTTCTATCAGGTAGTTTCCCATGTCTCTGGGCTTGGGCAGGAGTGAAGTACAGACCCCTAAAACGACAGGGTCCTAAGGTATCTCTGACCAAAAGTCATGGACGTTTGCCTGCCATCGGCAGGGAAGCTTGCTAGATGAAGGTACTGCAGCTCACCTGGAGTCCTAGATTACAGCACAGCCACCTTGACCCCCAGCAGACCAAGACATCAGGTCAAATCAACACAGAACTATTGGACATAAAACAAACCTTTGAAACATTAGCAAAACATTAGAATTAAAAAAATAGAGAGATAGTTATGATGCTTTAATTCAATTACAGGCTGCCCCATGTGTTACTGCAAGCATGTTCTAAATAGCTCTCTGTTTACTCTTTTGAATTTCTGAGACCCCATAAAAATAAAAATAAACTACAAAAGCCTGATCCACTGTGAAGGCTTCTTTTTTTAATTTTTGTCATTCTTTCAGATAGGAAATAACATTCAAGACAAATCTGTTATCTTTCATTTTCCTGTAGTTTCCAGCTGCTTGATAGCTGTGTTACTTTTTATGGAGGTCTGCAACGTTTTCAGTAGACTAAACTAATTTTTCATCCTTAAGTAGAGCCATTAATAATAATAAAACTCTGTACTTAGACGTTGTTCAGGAATTTGAAAATGGATTCAAGAACCTGTGCTTCGGTTCTTTGCTCTTGGCTGTACAGATGGGAACAGTTACTCCCTCTAGCCATGGGGAGGAGCAAATTTTCCTTCACTCCCCAAACACTTCTCATTCAAATTAAGTTTAAATGGCAGGTTCTTCTGGCTGCTAGAGCTCCCAGGCCACTTTTCCATGGAGATGAGGCAATATAAGAAGTAGGAATAATACAAAAAGCAAACTACCTCTGTGTGTCCATTTATTCGATATCAAGGATTAGCCCCAAACAAAGCAGTTAACTGATCATGAATTTGAGGTCCTGCCAATTGCTTCCTTCTACTCATCTCTTTGTCTCTCCTAGGAACCTTCTCCTAGGTGATGTTCTTATGCCATTGCTCCATGCTGAGGATCCTGCCAAGACCTGCTCCCTCAGCAAGATCTCCATGTGTCCAGCATAGTTTTCCTTCCATACTTTGGGGGAGGAGGGATTATTCCAGAAAGAAAGCTATCTCATTATCTGATACAGTGATTACTTATAAGACATTAATGCCTGAAGTCTCCCAACAGGAGTCCAGTTTTAACAAAGGCATCCTTACTCTACAGGAGTTTAAGGCCAGTTGAGGAAGTAGTCTTCTCAGAACAGCAGAGGGACCCTTTATGACACCTTCCAATAACCCTATGCAATTGAAAGTGTATTCTGCCCAGACAGTGTGTCTCGGCAGTTGAGCGTCAACCCAGAAACCAAGAAGTTGTCAGTTTGATTCCTACTCAGGGCACATGCCTGGGTTGTGGGCTTGATCCCCAGTAGAGGGTATATAGGAGGCAGCCGATCAATGATGTTTCTCTCTCATTGATGTTTCTATCCTTCTCCCTTCTCTCTCTCTGAAAGTCAATAAAAACGTATTTTAAGAAAAGAAAGTCTATTCCACCCCCACCCATCCTTTAGTGGGTGCCCTTTCATCTAGAGTGGACATAAGGCCTCTCTTGTGTATCCCAGGCCACCCTCGAGGCTTCACTGACCCTCTCTACCAACAACCCCTGGGACCATTGCTCCAGTATGGAGGTGACTGGGTTGCTCAGTCTTTACCTCCCACACTCGCTCCCGTATTCAGAGCTCCCACTTCATGTCAGGATCTTGTGAGACACTGGGAATGGAATGTGAATAAAAATAGTTCCTCTTCCCCAAAAATTCACTATCTAGTGAATGAGGTAAGTGTGAAAACAAATCATTATCGCAGTGCACCAGGTTTCATAACAGGGCGTGGACAAAAGCTTAAGCTGCCTGAAGAGGTCAGGAAGGTTTTCCCTGAAGATTTTCATTGCCTGAGTCATCAATATCAGTTTTGTTTTGTCAGTATTGTCTGCCTAAATAGATTATAAGCAGTTGTTTTGTCCCTCACTGTCCCTAGCACACACTTCACACGTACTAGGCACTCATTAAATGTTTGCCGACCTATCAAATAACCATAACTAAACATATCTTTGACCAACTTTTCATTAACCACCTCTTGAGAATTTAAGTACAGCTAATGGAGAGCATCGCCCAAGGGGCAGAGTCTAGCTATGACTCCCAAGCCAGACCTGGCTCATTTAGTGCTTCAGTTCTGATAACTCCCCATGCTGTCCCCACCCACACCACCCACCACACACCCAGAAAATATACCTCCGTGCTGAAATGCTGAACAATCTGAAAATGAAGAAATTGCATCTGGAGACTAAATACACAAAACAGGCTCTCATCAGCTCATGGTTCCCCACCCCAGCAATTCCTCCAGGGGGTGGCTCTCCAGCATTTGTCATAAACAGAGTGGAGGTCATTAAGGCCTGGCGAAACCTAACAACAGATCTAATTATAGGTTTGAAATCACAGAGCCGAGCAGTAACGACAGGGCGTGCTGTGTTTAGTTACTTCTGAACATACTTTATTGCTTTGCTGGGTAAATTATTCCCCATATTTAAAAAGAAGTGATTTGTTGCATGGTCTCCATAGAGGCAGTCAGTAGGATAGTATCCTCAGGCAGAAATAAAGAGTTTTCTAAGTTTTCTAAATGAATTCTTTGACACAGTTGAATGGGAACGTGCAACCTTTACCAGCAGGCAAAACAAAACTTAAGGTCACCTGGGAAGAGAATTTGACAATTTACATTTATAGTAGTCCCCCACTATCCACAGGGAATTTGTTCCAAGACCTCCAGTGGCAGCCTGAAATTGTAGGTAGTACCAAACACTATGTATACCGTGTTTCCTATAAATACTGTACATACCTGTCACTTCAAAAAGGTATTTGATGGCTTCTTTTTGGCATATTTGAATTGCCAGCATCACTACTCTTGCACTTGGGGGCCATTATTAAGTAAAATAGGGTTACTTGAACGCAAGCACTGTGATACCAAGACAGTGGATCTGATAACCCAGATGATTGCTAAGTGACTACTGGGCAGGGAGCATGCATAGTATGGAGAAGCTGGCAGAGCGATGATTCCTTTGGGGTACACTGTCAACTTTATTAAATTAAATCTTTTTCATCTACCTCTACGCTATACTATTAGTTCCCAGTCTTTTTGTACTTTTGGTCTTAGTTTTATTCATATAAGTTCTACAAAATTCTGTTTGTTTCTAAGTATTGAGATTTCAAAAATTGCATGATTGTTTAATTTAATTTAATAATCAATCTAGTAGTATTGTCCCACCAGCATTGTTTAGGAGAGACATTAACCATGGTACCTAAATTCTTTATTACTCTTCGTCTAGGGCAGTGGTCGGCAAACTGCGGCCCCTTGAGTGTGGCTCTTCCACAAAATACCACGTACAGTGCGATTGAAACTTCGTGGCCACACTCAAGGGGCCAAAGAGCTGCGTGTGGCTCGCGAGCCGCAGTTTGCCGACCACTGGTCTAGAGGGAACACTAAAGAGATGGCACGTGAGGGGCAGTTTGACCACAAAGCAGAGTCTGACCTTTGAAAAGTTTCCCTTGTAAGTTCTGATTTGGAGTGCTTCTTTGAAAAGCCATTTGATTGTGTGTGTGTGTGTGTGTGTGTGTGTGTGTGTGCGCGCTCGCATTTTGTTCCTCTATCCCTGCATTTTACTCTCCATGGCATTTTCTCCAACTTGACACTCACGTATGTATGCCTCCATACCTAGTTTTAGCTTTGGTAGGCTTGACAGCCCATCTCTTTGAGAGGCGTTCTTAAAACACCTAAACAAATGTTTAAGCCCCACAGTCTATCTCAGATCAGATAACCCAAACACAGCCTCTAAATTTGTGGCAATCCAACCCCTCATTTTCATGGGATATAAACACAAATTTATTTTATTCATACATTTTATTTAATATACATTCATAAGTTAGATTTGTTTGCGATTTTCTTTCTTGTCATTGACGGGCTTTGTTATTAGATATGACATTTCTTAATATAGAATGTGCACAATACTCTCATTTTCGGAACTCTGCAGCAATTCCTACAGTGTGGCTGATGTTGAGTCATTGGAAGTTTAAAATGACACTTATGAAAAATCGCCTAAATGTTGTATTTGACACCTGCTCCAATTCTTTTCTGTAAATTCGTTCAATTTCTCCAATGTCTGCTCGCTGCCAGGAACTGTATCATGTATATTTGGGTATCTATTTATTCTTGATTCCATTTGGAGCAATTATTTTGTTCCAGAGACTGCTCAGTTTCATTGAGATATTCCAATTAGTTGAAGCTGTGCATAATCTTTTCTAATTTTTTAATCTTCTTTAATTTCAATTTTATAATTCTCTTTTTTTATTAAACTTGTCATATTTATGTGCTCTATTGCAATTCTGCTTCCCATCCTACATTATAATATATATTAGCTTATGATCTCATTATTTAATTTTCTAGTATCTTTAGACTTTTTCTATTTTGTTAATTAAGAAAAGAGTTAATATTGATAATTAATCAATATTAACTCTTTTCTTAAATGATAAAATGCAACAATGAATTTATCTTTAATAACTGCTCTGCATACATTCCCATACATTTTGTATACAATTTTCTGTTTTGATTCTATAAAAAGTCTATAGTTGTGGTTTTTATTATATTTTTGTTATAAACTTAACATATATTCTTTTATTTTACATTCTCAAACAAAACACACATTTAAACAAGCAAATGTTTTTATATACAGAGCCTGTGTGTTTTCTGGCTTTGAATATTAACAATTATAATAATTTCAAATATTTTTAAATGTGTCTGATTAAAATTAAGATACAGACATTTATTGATGTAATACCCTCAAGCTAAATTTCATTTTAAGGAATCCTATCCTTTTGCCCTGATTATTTTGTCTAATTGGGGTTCAGAACATACTACCTCAAATGATGGCACCTTGGCATATTGATTATCTTAAGCTGAAGGAGTTCAAAAAACAACAGAAGCAGTAATATTACTCTGACCTTCACAACCCTCCACCCCTATGCACACACATCCCCTGAGTCGGTCATGAAACTGCATGAGAGAGGCGCCCTCACTATAGCATGAAGAAAGGGGCATTCCATCCCCGAAGACAAAGGAAAGCATAGGAGAATCCAAACCAACAGGCCTTCTTAGATCTCCCCCAGTTACTAGACTTGCTTAACACTTTGACCTTACCACCATGTTTCTCCACAGCTGTTCACTCCTCATCAGATCTAGCATAAAAATACTTAAGTTTAACTGTCTCTTTGGGTCTTTATTTCCTAAGGAAGGCTCCTGTGTCACGTAAAATGTCCAGTAAATTGCTCTGAATGCTTTTGTCCTGTTAGTCTGTGTCAATTTAATTTTCAGACCCAGCCAGGGAGCCTAAGAGGTCAGGGAAGATGTTTTTCTTCCCTACATTATGAAGGCAAGAAGTGAAGCTTTTTTCATCTCTTTTATTCTCCAAGATTTGCAGAGTTACAAGCACATACATTTAAATAAATTTTACTTAAACACAAGAAAAGCAGCCCTGGTTGGGTGGCTCAGTTGATTGGAGCATAGTACCATACACTGGAAAGTTGTGAGTTTAATTCCCAATCAGGGAACCCCTTTCTTTCTTTCTTTCTTTCTTTCTCTTTCTTTCTTTCTTTCTTTCTTTCTTTCTTTCTTTCTTTCTTTCTTTCTTTCTTTCTTTCTTTCTTTCTTCTTTTCTTTCTTTCTCTCTCTCTCTCTCTCTCTCTCTCTCTCTCTCTCTCTCTCTTCCTCTCTCTCTAACAATCAGTAAAAAAATTACATATATATCCTTGCATGAGGATTTAAAAAAAATTAAAACACAAAAAAGCATTCAATAGACAATACAGTCATCAACTTCAGGAACCCAAGTCGCCTTTGGAAATCTCTGTGTATATAGTCAGAATAGTTGCTGTTACAAGTAATAGAAACACAAATTCGTTTGAGAAACTCAGGGAGGTTTGGGATAGAATCTGCGGGTTAAACAGGTCACAGGTAAACATGCCAGGATCCCAAATGATGTTATCAGGACGCTGTCACCCTTGTTCCATCTTCTGAATCTGCTTCCCTGTGTGTTGTCTTTGTTCTTCCAAATGCTCCCTCCCCAGGCTGGGAAAAATGCCAATAGCAACTCTAAGTATACGTGACCTACCAGCTAGGAGAGAAGTAAAAGCTTATCTCCAAAGTAAAGCCATTTCTGACTCAGTTTCTGAGGTTGGGAGGAGAGATATTCCTAGATTCCAGGCCCAGGTCATGTTCATACACCTATGAGCAAGGTAAAGTCAGGGCAGCCACCCTCCACCATCACCTGGGTTAGTGCCCAGCAGCTCGGAGTGTCTGTTAAAGAAGAAAAGGGAATGAATACTAGGGCCAGCAAAAGGTAAGACATGTTCACAAAATCATTTTTTATAGCTTTGAATGTCTTATAATTTCAATTGTGCCATGTTGCCTGATGTTATTTCCCAGCTCTAAGTTCCCTAAAGTTTTCTTTAGCTACAGGCTTCACCTGGATTTCAGTTCAATCCTACAGCTTCTCTTTTTCTCTTTATATTGGGGAGGGGGGGGAATCACATTCAACTCCAGTTTGAAAAAAAAATCAGAAGAAAAGACGGATCTGAATGCTGTCTGATAGTCCATTTTTAATCAGAGGAGACGATTTTCCCCTCTCAAAGGAGAGCTCTTCACATCAGGTATTTGGCTTTGAGGTGCTTGCTGATTAATTACTTGCATTTACATAACATTAATCTCCTTTCTCATAATTTAGCTGGCTTCCAGCCGTTCCCTGCCCACCTCATGTCAGCCTAGCAGAACACCCTCGCTCTTCAAAGGGCCAGGACCAGTTTTCCAATGCATAAATTCTGAAAACATACTTAAACAAAGCAGGATCAAGGTTTTAAGCAAAACTGTAAGTGGGTGTGTGTATTCTTTTTTTTCTATGTATAATAGGAAGATGTCTGAAAAATGCTTAAGCTATACAATTTGGTTTGAGTTGTATACATAGAAAATGTATTTCCTTCTGCTTGGAACAACGCCCCCACCACCCGGCCCCCAGAATCCTATTCATTCATCAAAACTCAGCCCCATAACACTTCTTTTTAAAGAACTCCCAGGCCTCCTGGTTGTTAGAAATATTTCATTACCATTCCACTTCACCAGGTGAAACCACTATTTAGCATGACATTCATTCATTCATTCAACAGACACTCATTGAGCTCTTCCAATGCTAATCCCTGTGAAAGTGCTGAAGATACAATTGTGATTTGAAAACAGTCCCTGCTCCCCTGGATCCTACGGTGCAGAGGTGTGTGCGAGGTACAGTGATGGCACACAGAAAGGAATTCCGTGAGGAGGAGATATTTGTGCTGGATCTTGAGGAATAAGCACAAGTTCACCACAAAAGCAAGGAAGGGCATTGGCAGTCTGTCCTTAGATAGGACAAGGGGGACCCTGCTTGGGGCTCCATGCTTTTAGGGTCCCACTGTGGCCTTTCTCCATCTCTGCACCACCCATGCCCCCCACTGTCTAGACCAAGTTCTAAGCACCCATCGCATTGGACACTGGCCTCACCACTCACCTCTGCTTGCCTCCTGGCAGTGCTCTCCAGTCTCCCCTACCACGCAGTCCTTTCGCTTCCTTGCACATCATCTAATTTCTCTCCGTTCTGCACCTTGCACGTGTGGTTCCCTCTGCCTGGTCCTCTCTCCCTTCTACCTGCCTCTTTGAGTGGCTACTTCTCACTCCCGCCTCCAGTCTCATCTTAATGCTCAGGGAGTCTACCCTTGGCCCTCAACTCTGGGTAGCTGCCCTTCATCTGCTCCTAGAGTTTATGTTTTCCCCACTGTAGCATTTTATTACATGATGTTGTAAATATCTGCTTACTTACCTCTAGCTTCCACTAGACTGAAAGCTCTGAGATGGTAAGAAGCTATGTCTTCAGAGCCTCACTCATGTCTTCCATAGATGTTTGTCCATTTCTTGAAGGAATGATTGAGTAATTGAATGAAATAAATGAATACAGTCCAGGTTGGCAGGTAGGCATATGGTGGGGCCTAATGTCTATGTTTATTGCCTTAGGTGAAAGCTGAGCCAGGATCCTATGGCAGGGAAAGCTACATTTCAGACAAAAGTAGGGAGGAGATGAATTAGGCACAAGTCTGTAAAAAATGAGGGGCTACTCTATTAACCTGGGCCACCATGGACAGGAATGCAGAAATGTGCTAAGCACTCTGCTAAGGGTAAGAATGTTTTTATTAATCCAGCTGTATATTTGAAGTTTCTCACCCTGGGGAAAAAGGCATACCCACACTTATTCAGTATCTACTATTTGATAAGCACTATGCCAACCACTTGTATGCATGGTCTCATTAAATCCTCACAATTCCACAGAGGCATATATTGATATCTCCATTTTTACCCAGGTGGACACTGAAGCCTGGAGAGATTAAACAATTTGCCTGAGTTCACACCGCCAGTGGATTTTGGATCTAGGATTCAAGTGTAAGTCTGCCTCTTACTACTATATCATGCTTCTTCCAGAGGTGGGGGAGTCATCTTAATGGCACCATATGACTTCAACACTTGGGGGCCCAATGTCAAATTCCAAGACGGAGATGATGGGGGTCTAAACTGAAGTGCTATAGGTAGGTGGGGGGTGGGGGGGCAGGGTGAAAGAGAAGATAGATTTAAGAGCTAACTGTGAGATAGGAACTGGATTGACGATCCTAGTACAATGTTCATTATTTACTCATTCATTCGAATATTCACTCCACTTCATTATATGTCAGAGAACATAAATGGAAGATAAATATGACTAAGACTTGATCTCTGCATTCAGTGAACTCAGATTCTAAAAGAAGCAACACATGAAAACAAATGTTGCTGCTGTGTCACTGTGTCCTTTTGATTCTAAATTTTGTAATATCTCTATCCATTTCTCCTTTTCTACTTCACTGACATGTGGTTCACAAACCTCACCATTTCTCACCTGTTGCTGTAGCAGTGTCATACCTGGGCTTCCTGTCTTACAAGTAGCACGAACCAGAGTTTAATGCCATTTCGTGATTTTTCTGCCAGGAACTTCTTTCTCACTTCATTGGCAACACAAGTACATACTTATTACCTTTAAAGTTTATCAATGAACATTAAAATATAAATAATAATTTATTCAACATCCATTTTCTGAATACCTACTACATGCCAAGCTCTTGAGCAGGCACTAAGTATACCACTGTGAGTACAATAAACATGGCAGGTTTGAGGTTACAGACAAGTAAATAACAAATGCAATAGAGTGTTATAAGTGTGAATGTAAAAAATATTATAATGGGGTAAGTTATTATAGAATATAGGAGGGGCATTTCATTCACCCTAAAGGAATGAGATGGAGGGAGAACATTCAAACAAAAAAGTGAAAGCATGTCTGGAGATACTATAAACCCCTTTGTCCTACTCAAAAGAATTATTTTGAATGTATTTTTTGAGGTATAGGAACTAGAAATATTAAAGAAAAATTGGGTTACTTTTCTTAGCACTTAAAAAAATAAATATAAAGATGGAGTATGTTCCCTCACTAAGGACTTTAATCAAAAACTCAAAGTCTACATGTCATCTTTAATACTCAGAGGCATCTTATGAGAGCACCCACTAAATTGTGTCTTTCTAATCCTTTTCTCAGTCATCTTTCATCCTTCCCATTGCTTCTGTTGAAAGAACTATCAAAGCTCCATTACCCTGTCCTGGAACTGAGGTTGATAAATGAGAAGATTACTTCCATTAGGAATAGTGACAGGCTCCAGGTCTTGACTCTTAGGTTTTGAAAGAGGATGCTGCTTGCGTTAATGGAAATTCATGACTATTTGGAACACACTGATGCAACAGTTGGTAAGTCTTGGGTCAAAGGTCAGGAGACATTGGCTCAAATCAATTCAGCAGTGACTTAAGACCATCAGAGATCTAGAAACTCTTAAAGTAGTGCCATATCAAAGCCTGATACATAGGTGTAAGTGAGGTTGCAGGATCCTTCACTGCTTTTATCAGCTCTGCTTCCCCATCTGAGCTGAGCTGCAGATCACCTAAACCTCATCATGTTCCCAATCCTCTGATTGGACCCAGGCCAAGGACCCCAATCCACTGAGACTGAGCCCTGATTTTTGCCCCACCTCCCAAGAGGGTTTAGGGAATATGTATAACCTTTTGAGAGGAAAGAGGGCAAGAAAGAAATCTATAAACACATCCATACTCTCTTTCTCTTTCTTTCCCATTGTACAATGCATGTAGAGAAATGCTTAAGAACACATAATAAAGTTGTTTCTTTTCCTGGGAGTCTTTCAGCTTAGGATGAGAACAGGATCTTTACATATAGATATGTCTGTGTTCAATCCTGCCCCACATGTTCTAACTATGTAATGGAAATAAGTTCCTCCACCTCTTGGGGTCTCTTTATACTCATCCATAAAATATTAGATATATACTAACTACACCCACTTCAAAGTTGATGTGAGAATGTAAAACTGATAAACAGAGGATGGCTGCTGAGCCTGACATATTGTAAATTCTCAATAAACAGCGGCCATCATCACTAGTGGTGTGGTTAAGCAGCCACAAATTCAGTATCCAGGGATAGTGCAGCATTGACTCACAGTCCCCAGGGGTTTTTCAAAGCTTGACGAGGCAGTTCTTAGGCTCACCTCTAGGTTAGCTGGGCCTTGCAGTGGGTGTAAGAGACCAACTCATTCAGTGGCCCATGAGCTGCATGTCACTCATTCCTTCTCATCTCCCTGCACCAACCACTGTCATGGAGGCTTCACAGAGATAAAGATTTGCTCTTCCTCATGAAGAGGGTAGAACTCTCTCCCCAAGTTCCTCCACTTCCTAGTAGTAGCTCCTACCTGTAGATCCAGCCTTTTATCTGTGGAATTCTAATCCAAGAAGACAAATACGCATTGAGCTCCTGACCCTTACATTGGATAGTGGATATTTTTGGTGATGGCTTCCCAGTGTTTGTTCATTCTCCACTGCAGGGCCAGCCCTTCCTTCCTTACTTCTTCACTCCCTTCTTCTTTCCCTCTCCTCATCTTTCTTTCTTTTCTATTTCTTTCATAAGCGGTTGCTTCTGGTTGGCTTTCTAGCTCTCAGTCTTTTTGAAATAGACCATCCCACCAACAAGGGGATTGTTGAGACATAGTCTCAAGTGATCTCATTTTTAACCTAATTTAAATCAATAATAGCCACTTCGTGAGCTACCCTTTCCAAGAACGGCTGACTTTCAATATAGAATTCCCGTAAGTGGTACTCATTAAATTCCAAAGAATTTTACTATTGGTGGAATTCCAGGTGCCGTGACAAGTTGTAAAAGGATTGCTTAGGTCAAAGAGTCCTCCCAGCACCTCCCGGCTCCTCTACTATACCTCCCCCAACATAAGCAACTGCTCATGAAAGGACGCTGGGCATGGAATAAAGAGACTGAAAATAGTCCTCATTTTTTAAGGAAACTAGAACTCTGTTACAATTTGTTTTCCATCTTCATTCAGCTCTTCTATTTCTAATCACTCTGGAATTTGGCATTTAGAATCAAATAAGAACAAATATACTTATCCCTTATTCTAGAATAAATTGTCCAACTATTCCAGACAATCAGCAGAATTTGATTCTTGATTTTTTAAGCACGAAATAAATGTGTTGGTAGGATTTCTGGGACTTCACAAATATGATGGGAAGGCTGTGCACCAGATGTGAAAGATGTGCAGGAGTGAAGAGGTCAGGCAGTGGAGGACACAGCTGGGGTCAGGCCCCAGGAGCAGTATGAATAGGAAGCCACTTGACGCTGCTGCAACCAGCATGAAAAATCTGTTTCAGGTCCTTTGAGTCACACACTCGAGGTTCACATTATGGGTGGGGCATCTTGTTGGCTAAACCTAAATCATCCCCACAGTCAGAGAGAAGGGAAAAGAAAGATGTTCCCTTTGGGCTTCTTTACTGAGAAGAAGAGTCCTGCTACCCACCTAATTTGTGACTTATTTCAAGTAGCAGAAGTGTTCATATGTCAGAAAAGCCCTGCCCCCCCCCCAAAAAAGGGGGCATAAAATATTAACTCCATTGGGAATCCAACAAATCAGATCTTATCTATGCAGTTCTATTTAATAGCTTAAACCAAACCACAGTCTTTTTCTTCTTCTTATAGCTTGGGCAACGGATTTGTTCATCATTTTGCCTTTCACTTCACTTTGACTTATCACTTTACATAAATTATCTTGGGAAACTCTAAACTTCCTAGAAACTTATTTGAGATAAATAAATTATTCTTGTCATTTGTTCACTTTCACTATCTATCGGCTGTGAGATTGTACCTCCATCACAAAATGCACCTCTTTGATCCCATTGGAAGCCCTGTTACTTCACATTTTGAAACTGATGCTGTTGCTAAGTTGGCAACAATTTCATACTCTTCCATGGAATGTCCCCCTATGTCTGGACTCTTTTTATCTCTCATTTCTCTCAGTGGAGAGTTAGATGAGACATACCCATGTCCCTAGAGATGCCCAGAGAGGGGCTATAGCACTACAGCAGTCCTCTTGTGGGTGGTGCCTGCATTTCAGAACCAGGCCTGAGTCTTCTCTTCCTCTGTCAACTGATCAGAGGGTTCTTGCCGTGAGGTCACAAGTGCAGGCTGGGAGAAAGGAGGCAGTGTAGCAGGAATGAGCACCATTGGCATTTGGGTCACTTCTTCATGTAACTTACTTGTGCCTTCCCAGCCTGCTCAGGACTAACCACAGATAATACCATTTCCTTTTAATGATGGAGTGTTTTTGTTTACACCCAACTTTATGGCTTGGTGGGTCAGGTAGCATCCAGTTAATAATGGCCAGTTTGGGTCACGTGGTAAGCATTCAGTCTCTACTAAGGCCTTGTAGCAGTCCAGGAACTGTTTCTCAAAAAGAGAGTAGCTATCTGATGAGGGCAGGGCCTTACTCCAAAAACCTAAAGATCTGGCACTACAGGACTGGCCAACGTCTAGAGCAGCGGTTCTCAACCTGTGGGTTGCGACCCCTAAGACCATCGGAAAACACATATATAATTACATATTGTTTTGTGATTAATCACTATGCTTTAATTATGTTCAATTTGTAACAATGAAATTGGGGGTCACCACAACATGAGGAACTGTATTAAAGGGTCGCGACATTAGGAAGGTTGAGAACCACTGGTCTAGAGCATCCCTATATGCCCCTGGCACTTTAAGCACCATTGGATCTGCTGGATCCCATGGCCCAGTTGGCAGAGTAGCTTGCATAGCAGCTTGAGCCAGTTCACAGACTTCTCTTGTTCTGGGCCCACTCAGTTTTTAGTCACTTGGTAAATGGGCCACAGAAACATACTGAAATGAGGAATATGTTGCTTCCAAAATCTAAAAAGGCCACTAGGAATTGTGTGTCCTTCTTGATTGTAGGAGGGGCCAGGTACAATAACTGATCTTCCTCTTAGAAGGGGTATCTCAACATGCCCCATACCACTAACCCCTGGAAATTTCAGCAAGGTAGAAGGCCCCTGAATTTTAGTTATACTTATTTTCTGTTCTATGGCACACAAATGTCTTAATAAAAAGTTTAAAGTGATTTCTACTTCTTTCTCACTAGGTCCAATCAACATATGTCATTAATCTAATGGGACAGCTTGTGGAAGGGCAAGGCGATCAAGATCCCTGTGAGCCAAATAGGTTGGAGAGTTGATATACCCCAGAGATAGGACAGTGAACCTGCATTGATGGCCTTGGCAGCTGAAAGCAAAGGCTTTGTGAGACCTTGCAGACAGATATGGAGAAAAAGTCATTGCCAGATCAATAGGGGAATACTAGGAACCAGGAGAAGTATTAATTTGCTCAAGCAATGAAATCACATCTGGTACAGCAGCTGCACTTGGAGTCACCACCTGGTTTACCTTATAACAATCCACTGTGATTGTCCAAGATCCGTCTGTCTTCTGCACAGGCTAGACAAGCGAGTTGAATGGGGATGTGGTGGGAATCACCATGCCTGCGTCTTTCAGGCACTAATCTCTGCAGTGCCTCCAGGAATACAGTATTGCTCCCTTCCCCCCCATTTTCCTAGTAGAATCAGTTCTAATGGCTTCTACTTGACCTTTCCCACCATATTAGCTCTTATGCCACAGGTCAGAGAACTAATGTGGGAATTCTGCCAGCTGCTAAGTATGCCTATTCCAATTATGCATCTGGAACTGGAGAAACACCACGGGATGGGTCCGGGGACCCACTGGACCCATTGTAAGACGGACCTGAGCAAAACTCCATTGATCACCTGACCTCTATATGCCCCTACTCTGACTGCTGGGCCACTGTGATATTTTGGGTTTCTTGAAATTAGTGTTAATTCAGAACCAGTGTCCAATAGTATCTGAAAGTTCTCATTGTTTTTTCTCAAAATTTCAGTTACCCTGGTAAAGACCATACGTCCATTTGGAGAAGGCAGGGAGAAAGATTAACAATATACATTTTGGGTAGCGTATCAGATCCTTCCTCAAGGACACCAGCCTCATAACTATAGTAAATAAGGAAAAGATAGGCAAATAAATAGAAAACCAGGCAAAAGTCTTAAACAGACACTTAAAAAGAGGGCATTCAAATATCCAATAAGCAAATGAAAGGTGCTCAACATCATCAGATAAAGACAAATTAAAGCTACAATGAGATACCTTTATGCATTCTTGGGCTTCACTAAAATTAAAAAGACAATAACAACAGGCATGCATATGTACATACTAGTATGTGTATCAAAAGATATGTACAGGTGCATTCACAATAGCAACATTTGAATATTCAAACACTAGAAACAACACAAATGATATAAAAATAAAATATGGTAAAGTGCTTAAAATAAAATACAGCAATGAAAAAGAACCAACCACAACACACAACAATATAGATGAATCTCATAGACACACTGTTAAGTAGAAGAAGGCAAATATGAACGTATACATGCTGTATAATTCCTTTTATTAAAATTTCAAAATCAAGCAAACTTATTCTATCATGATGAAAGTTTAAAAATAGTAGTTAACTTTGCAGAAGGTTTAATGACTGTGAGACACCATGAAAGAGTTTCTGATGTGATATTAATATTCCGGGTAACGTAAGGCTTATAAGGGTGTGCACTTTGTAAAATTCATGGAACTATGCACCCGTACATTTTACTCTCTACATATGTTATACTTCAATTAAGGTTTTACTTATAGAAAAGCCTGGGGACTATGTCTGGGAATGAATTTTAAGACTATTAGAACAGAAAAGAAGTGATTTAATTTTAGATTGAGCTGATTTTTATGGGTATACTTACTATATAGTTTGAATTTAAGGTACTCACTTGAGCAAGTGAGACTGGTTTAAATTATTTGAGCAATAATTTAAAATTTATTGTAGGCCACTATTGAAATCTAGACTCAGTAGTGGTCTACCTTAAATGAAGTTTGGATTCTATAAGTTCATTCTGCAATTGCAATGTGGAATTAACTGGGGAATTTTGAAAAGTGCTTACATACTTGTGCCTGGGTCTCACTTCTAGAGAGTCTTGGACAGGGATACAGCCTGGGCAACAGGATTTTTAAGAACTCCCCACCTGATTCTAGTGAGCAGTCAAGGTTGAGATGTAGAGAAAGGAATCCAATAACTTACATGGGAGCATAGAATAAGTTAGATTCATCCCCTAACTAAACCCCCCTCTTTTCCAAGATGCTCCAGAAGATCTTCACTTCACAAGTACTTGGAGAAATACATTTTTAAAAATATATATTTTATTGATTTTTTTACAGAGAGGAAGGGAGAGGGATAGAGAGTTAGAAACAGCGATGAGAGAGAAACATCGATCAGCTGCCTCCTGCACACCCCCTACTGGGGATGTGCCTGCAACCAAGGTACATGCCCTTGACCAGAATTGAACCTGGGACCCTTCAGTCTGCAGGCCATTGCTCTATCCACTGAGCCAAACCAGTTAGGGCAAGAAATACATTTTAACAAAAGCTTTAGTGGCTGTTTACTGTTGATCAAGGATGTGGGTAAGTGATGCCACCATTGAAATAGGCTTCATAAGCTTAATGGGGATGGTGAGATCCTGGAGAAGAAGAGGTCAAAGAGTTGCACTTACTGCACTAAGATAAGATGGAAATGGTTATCAGAATAGGTCCCAGTGATGAAGTTAACAAAATAATGAAATCCACACAGATCTCTAGTGGTACTTAACACATTGTATGCGGGAAATGTATGTATACGTTTTACGTTGACTGGTAGTAAGTAGAGCACAGGACACGTATTAATACGTTTTTTTATAGACTAGCGGTAGAATGTGGGTAACGTATAAATACGTAAACTAAAGTTATCGTAATTTTACTGAACGTTGCCATTTGCACAAAAAATTAGCAAAAATGGCCCGCGCCACGCGCCACCTGTTAGCGCACGATAAAAACTACCCACACACAATGTTAACACATTGATCATGAGACCATTAGGACTAAACTAGATGGATAATCTACTAAGGTACTAATTGATCTGTATAATAAATAAAATTTTAAGAACACCTAGATCTAGCAACAGAGGTCTAATTTGAGCTGTGATAACAGTGAAACATAGTT
Source organism: Myotis lucifugus (assembly GCF_000147115.1). Taxonomy (NCBI): domain Eukaryota; kingdom Metazoa; phylum Chordata; class Mammalia; order Chiroptera; family Vespertilionidae; genus Myotis; species Myotis lucifugus. Next base: position 570,680 of record NW_005871492.1, read on the forward strand.
TTTCCACTGAATTCTCAGACCTGTGTCAGTTCAGACACTCTGAGTCCCTTGACTGAATGGAAGCCTAGTATATTTGAGGTAATAATACAAGTTTGTATCACAATTTTCTCTCTGTCCTTCCCTAAAGGACCTGTGGCCTTTGCCTGTACACAGGGAAAAGGAAAATACACAGCTATTTTGAGAAATTTTGAACCCTGACTTTGAGCTAATTGCTTGATTCCTGATACCCAGGATGCCACTCCGGTCTAATAGTTATGTAAGTCAGATAATGAATGTTTAAGTTTTGCCCAGGGCCCATACCATAGTGTGAGTCTATTTGTCTAACCAGCGGTTCTCAACCTGTGGGTCGCGACCCCTGAAAATACATCCTGCATATCAGATATTTACATTACGATTCATAACAGTAGCAAAATTACAGTTATGAAGTAGCAACAAAAATAATTTTATGGTTGGGGGTCACCACAACATGAGGAACTGTATTAAAGGGTCGTGGCATTAGGAAGGTTGAGAACCACTGGAAGCAGTTTGCTTAGTAATTGGATTATAAACCCTGGGAGAACAAAGGAATTAGTGATACTGTAGATGGTCTGAAAGATAAAGGTGCTGATTCCTAGCATATCCCTATCTAATCTATACTGAAACAGAAATTCTGGAGGTGTTGTCTAGCATCCTAGGCTTTAATGAGCCCCCTAGCATCCTAGGCTTTAATGAGCCCCCTAAGTGATTCTGATGAACAGTTGAAGTTAGAGAATCATGGATATAAAGAGAGTGCTTATTACTCTATCCAAAAATGAGAGAACACAAGAAGCACATTGCTTTACACTGGAAGGAACAGTACATTCTCAAGTAGCCTGAGAGATACACCAGGTCTTCAGATCTGTACCACTGTTTAGTCCCAGATACCTTATTCATCTCAATAGTACCACAGGACATCAACTGGTTCCCATATTGGTGATATTATGCTGGTAGGAACGGCAGCAAAATATAACGGAACTCTGGGTAATGTTATAAGTTACATGTCATCAGAAGACAGGAGATAGTTCCCATAGAGCTACAGACTTGAACCACTGCAGTGGAGTTTGTAGGAATCCTCAAAACCTAAATATAAAGGCCTATTGTTACTGCATCTCTGGGTGTTGAAGTTAACAGTGTAATTGTGTGTGTTGTTTCAATCTATTTACCAAGGCTCAGAGGAAGAGGTGGGTCTCTAACTGATCCAAGTGGATATTTGGTGCTCTGGACCCTGCAGATAATCTAAGGAAGGTCAGTGTGCTAGATGGAGTGTGTGGCAAATCAAAGCAGAAAAATGAAAGCGGAGTTTTCTGATGGGTTAGGTATGCCTTCTTAAACAAATAACTATATTCCTCCTGAGCCTTGGTAGCCTGAACAACTAACCATGAAACATTTGGTGATCATGCCATCTGAGCTGCCCATAGTGTTCAGGGTTTTATGTGATTCCTCAAATCATAGATCCCCAGGGTGGGGCGAGCAGGAGATAGCTGATCAGTGATTCTCTCTCATCACTGATGTTTCTCTCTCTCTCTCTCTCTCTCTCTCTCTCTCTCCCTCTCCCTCTCCTATCCTCTCTGAAATCAATAACAATATATATTTAAAACAAAAACAAAAAAGTGGGCTCAAGCAAACCCTGGAGGTTCAAGTAAATTACATAAGTATGTGAATTACATGCCCGGTGTGCCTGTCCTACAACACTGCCATCTCTTCAGTTGGCCGCTTTCCCCAGTTCTCTGTGTTTGCTCAATGTGCTCAGTTACAAAACACTCATCATACAGGGATGGAGGCTAAGCATGGGCTGAGTCATAAGAACTTCCCCTCACAAAGGCTGACCTGACCATCAGCACAGCTGAGTCCCCATCATACCAGCAGCAATGACCAACCCTTAGACTTTGCTTGGCTGCCAAAGCCTGGGGGGGTCAGCCAGCTGCCCCAGTGGTAGGTTGATTGCATTGGACTCATTCCATCATGAGGTGGAAAATGATTTTCGCTCACTGAATAAACATTCGTTCTTGATATTTATTTTTTCCTGCTTGCCAATTTTACATGCCAGCTACGCCATCTGCGGACTCACTGAGCATCTTATTCATCATGGTGAGACTTCACATGGCATTACTTCTAACAAGAGAATTCACTTGATGATCAGGAAGAAAGTCAGTGGGCTCATGCCTATGGGACTCACTGGTTTTAGCACTTACACCATTTCCCCAAACAGCTGGCCTTAGTGAACAGTGGAATGGTCTAGAGTGTCAGTCAGAGTGTCAGTGGGAGACCACCCTCAGGGAGGATGGCATGCTGTTCTATGTGGTATTTGTTCTTTCATAGTCAGGAAAAGTGGTTCCAGGGACACAGAAGAGGAAGTGGGGTGAAGCAGTAACTCTCACCATTTTCCCAAATGAATCACTTTCAAAGCTTCCCCCTGCCCCCCTCTCCCTAAGATGCCCGGCTCTAGAGGTCTAAGTATCAAGGAAGGAAACCCAATCTGATAAACCAATATTACTTCAGGCTGTTTTCAGATTTCATTTTACCAGGCAAAAGGTAAACGTCAGAGGTAAGTAATCTTGATTATTACTAGAGTGGCTGGAAGAAGATGCATGAAACCGTTTGGACTTCTCTAAGAAAAAATTTAAATGGTCAAAAGACTTGAAAAGATTCTTCACAAAAAGACATTTTAAAATTAATCAATAGCAGATGACAAGATGTTGTACATCTTTAGTCATGCAAAGTAAATTAAAAACAAATACTCAGTGTTGAGGAGGATTTGGGTCAACTGGAACTCTCAGACATTGTTGTTAAGAATGTCAGATAGTACAACAAGCTTATAAAAGAGCCCCGATTCTCCTGAGGGAGAGCATGGGAATTGACTATAAAGGAAGGAGCCCAAAGGAACTTTCTGGGGTAATGGATATGTTCCATATTCTCCAAACCCCATAGAACTGTTCACTTAAAATGTGTGATAAGTAAAAAGTAATTTGGATGTGCATTATATTACATACTAGAGGCCCAGTGCACAAAATTTGTGCACGGGTGGAATCCCATTGCCTGGCTGGCAATGGGGGCCAATCAGGGCCAGTGGCCTGGGAGGGACTGTGGGAGGGCTCCAGGGCATGTCCGGCCCCATCTTGCCCAGTCCTGATTGGCCGGACCCCAGCAGCAAGCTAACCTACTGGTTGTAGCATCTGCCCCCTGGTGGTCAGTGCACGCCATAGTGACCGGTTGGTCCACTGTTTGGTCGGACACTTAGCATATTAGGCTTTTATATATATAGATGTTATATGATATATCATTGATTTTTAAACTACAAAATAAAATATTTTTTGTTTGCCTTACAAGTATGTTAGTAGTAGTTAACACTGGTCCAAAGCCTATGAAATATTAAGGCAAGGAATGTGACAAACCTGGAAGAGTAATAAACACAACCAGAGATTCGAGACTTGAAACCCAAATTCAATATCTGGGTTAACCTCATTGAGGGAAGTGGCAAGTGAGTTGTTATGGTTGCTGTTGTTTTAAATATATTTGTATTGATGTCAGAGAAGAAGGGAGAGGGAGAGAGAAATAGAAACATCAATGCTGAGAGAGAATCACTGATTGGCTGCCTCTTGCATGCCCCACACTGGGGATCTAGCCTGTAACCGGGGCATGTGCTCGGAGCAGGAATCAAACTGCAACCTCCTGGTTGATAGGTCAATGCTCAACCACTGAGTCACACCAGCCAGGCAGTTTTTTAATGTTAGGATGAATTGTTGCAGTAAGCTAGATGGTAGCATTTTTCAAATGTAAGAATAAGAATAAACATATAAATTGTTGTTGGAAAGTCAGACAAATGAAATGTAGTGGAATTTTTAAAAATATATTTTTGACCACTCACCACTTGGACCCCTTTTATTGGGGAAATTCTCCTAGCTTATACATATGGAAGTCCTTCAGTTATATGTTATTTTTCCCAGCCTGCTTTGCAGCTAGGTCATGGACATATGACGTAACTTAGGCTCCTCCAATTGGTGTGCTCTGCTCAGGCTTGGAATACGAAGGTGACGAGGAGGAGAGAGTGCCAAAAGAATTCTCTCTTAGGCAGCGGCAGTAGTAAGTGCAGAAATGTCAAGTCCCCTTGTTAGTAGTAGCAAAGGTGTGAATCCAGATCCAGTGTCAAGCAAAAGTGAATTTGGTAGTGTCATCTCCAACAACTGGACCACATGCCATAAACTGAATTTGTGTCTCCCCAGATTTCATATGTTAAAGCCCTAATCCAGTGAGATGGCATTTGGAAATGGATCCTTTATAAATAATTAAGTTTAGACAAATTCATGAGAGGAGGGGGCTGTCATGATGGGGCCTTAGAAGAAAAGACACCAGAGAGCTTGCTCTCTCTCTTCACCATGTGAGGACACAGTGAGAACTTAGCCATCTGCAATTCAGAAAGAGAGTTCTCACTAGAAATCAAATCAGCAGAACCTTTATCTTGACTTCCCAGCCTCCAGATCTGTGAGAATAAATGTCTGTTTCAGCCACCAAGTCTCTGGTATTTTGATGACAAACTGAGCAGATGAAGATGTTTCAGCAGCAGTGTTTTCCTCACTGAACCAATTTTTATTTATTTGTTTGTTTGTTTGTTTGTTTTCTATTGTTCCTGACTGTGTAGCCCCAAGTCTGATTTTCTCAGAATCCTGGAGATTCCACAAGACACCAAACATTCATTAAATAAACTTTCTTCTTAAATGAGCCACATTTGATTTCCATTTATTGCACCTAAAACCCTGACTGATCAAAGGGATTTGGAGAAGTATCCCGGAGAAGGTAGGACACAGCCTGAACAGTGTCTGAAAATATTAAATTTACAGAATAAAAGTAGGAGATACAAGGCAGAAAATGATGCTAGGTAAGAAGAATGGCAAGCATTTGGGTGTGGGTGGGACATGCATTTCAAACTAGAGAGTCACTAAAGTTTAAACTGGAATGGTCAGCGGGAGACAGATAATGTAGGAACTTCCATGTTATATTAAGGAGCTTGAACTATATCCCACAGCTGATAGAATGCCATTAAATGTTTTCAGCAGGGGGCTGACATGGTCTCATTTGCATTTTAAATAGATCACACTGGCAGCTGTGTGGAGAATGGATTTGACTGAGATATAATTGGAAATAGCTAGAACTGTGAGCAGGTTCTTTCAGTCGTCCACACGAGAAAGGATGGGGTCCTCAACAGAGCAATGTTCACCTGGATAGGTATGAGGAGGCACATTTAAGAGATTATTAAAGGGGAAAATCACCAAGACTAGATGTTTGAAAGTGAGACCGTCAAGATAATGGAGAAATAAGGGGAAAGAGCCAGTTTCCCCAAATGGCTATTGGAAATATCAACTGAAATAAAATCTATCAGCAAAGGGTTAAAAGATGATAAAGTCTTTTGAATCTAATTGAGACTGAGGTATCTATGATACATGTAGATATAAATTCCCAACATATAGCTGAGAAAATGCGTCTGAATACAAGTTAGATGCCTGGGCTTGATCTGCTGACATAAGAAAAGTGTGTTGATACAACTATAGATGCAACCCATAATTGTAGGTTAAATCACAAAGAAAAGCATGTAGGGAGTAGGACCACCACACAGAGCCATGCAGGTTGTACATTGCAAGCATACAAGGTAGTACTGGTAGTAAGAAGACTTGTGAAATGAGGACAAATACTTTGCTCTCAATAAAGGGAAGAAATGGCACAAGAGGCATGAGGACATTTGAAATGTTTTGCCCAATGGATTAGAGAAATGCTTATGTTATTTACATTTGACTGCAAATGATAATAAAATCTACTGCAATGGCTTAAATAGATAGGGACTTAGTTGTTCTCATGCAACAAGAAGTCTAGGAGAGCCTGGCCAGCATGGCTCAGTGGTTGAGGGTTGACCTATGACCCAGAAGATTCCCAGTCAGGGCACCCAGGTTTGATCTCTAGTAGGGGCATGCAGGAGGCAGCTGATCCATAATTCTCTCTCATCATTAATGTTTCTATCTCTCTCTCCTCCTTTCCTCTCTTCCTCTCTGATATATATATATATATATATTTTTAAGAAGTCTAGGAGAATGCATTTCCAGATTATCACAGTATCCCTCTACCCTTTTAAAAAATATATATTTTTATTGATTTCAGAGAGGAAGGGAGAGGGAGAAAGAGATAGAAACATCAATGATGAGAGAGAATCATTGATCAGTTGCCTCCTGCACACCTCCTACTGAGGGTCGAGCCCATATCCGGGGCATGTGCCCTTGACCAGAATCGAACCTCAGACCCTTCAGTTCGCGGGCCGACGCTCTACCCACTGAGCCAAACCAGCTAGGGCTCTCTCTACCCTTCTTATCATGAAGCTTTTGTCCTTAAGGTTATAAGATGATTACTACATTTTCAGAAATCAAATTCTCATTTTAATCAGAAAAAGAAAGGAAATTGAAAGATAGGGGACTGAAAAGTACATGCCAACTATGGTAGATTGATTGCAAAAAAGGTCCCCAATTATTTACCTCTCTCTAAATCCATATCTTTATAATATGACTACGACTTTGTAAATCCTCCTATTAAGAGGTGGACTCTAGAATCTAACCTGGCCTTGTGATTTGCTTCAGACAACAGAATACAGCAGACCTGGGGGCGTGTCAGTTCCCAGTGTAAGCCTCAGGCATTCTGTGTGCTTCCACTGCCTTATGAACACCCCAGGCCAGCCTGCTGGAAGACGAGCTCCCATGCCTCAGCCAAAGCCAGCCAACTCCCCCCATCTAATTGACCCTAACATCTCTCTATATATGAAAGCCTAAGCGACCGTTACAACTGGACGACCAGATGACTAGACAGTCGCTATAATGCACACTGACCACCAGGGGGCAGATGCTCAACACAGGAGCTACCCCCTGATGGTCAGTGTGCTCCCACAGCCAACCTCCCACAGTTGGCCAACCTTCCGCATCCCCTCCCCAATCCCCCTGGCTGGTCCTGGCCCTGATCGCTGGCCTGGCCGAGGGACCCCACCTGTGTACGAATTCGGGCACCAGGCCTCTAGTAACTACATAAGGGAGTGCAACCTACCAGAACTGCTCAGCCTACATTGCTGCCCTACAGAATCATGAGCTAAATAAATGGTGTTGTTTTAAGCCACTAAGTTGTGATGTAGTTTATTTTGTTCTAATGGTAATTGCTATATAAAATGAGTCAAATCCTTTTAAAAACCTTTCCAAGGAAACTTCCAGGTAAAGATGGTGCATCCTTAGGTACCCAGGGGTTAGGACTTCAACATATAAATTTTGGGGAGACACAATTCAACCCATTACACTGCTCTTTCAGCTTCTTTGTCTTTTGTCTTTTCTACTTTCCCCCTGAGATTTACCCTCATACTTAATCTTATTTGGTTGTCTCCTCATTCCTTTCTTAAGCTCTTTTATTTCTGCTTTTAGTCTTGTTTTAGAAAGGTAATATTTCCTTAATATTTGTATGTGTTTGGTCATAATTTTATTTACAATATGGGGATGTTTTTCTCACGTGTGTTCTTCATTCACTTTTTGTTGTTGTTACTCTCCTACTATTTTTTTCTTTTTTATTGAATTTATTAGGGTAACATTGGATAATAAAATGAGACAGCTTTTAGGTGTACAATTCAATAATACATCAATTTTATATTATATTGTGGGTTCACCACCCCACGACAAGTCTCCTTTCATCATTTATCCCCCCTATATGCTTTTCTACCTGTCCACCCCTTTTCCTCTCCTACTATCTAATCTAATAAAAGAGAAACATGCAAATTGACTGTACCTTTGCTATGCCCACGCTACGCCCACCAGCCAATCAGAGCTACTATATGCAAATTAACCCAACCAAGATGGCGGCTGGCAGCCACGGAGCTGGAGCAAGCAGGAGGCTTGGTTGCCCTGGTGATGGAGGAAGCCAAGCTTCCCACCTGCCCTGGCCGGCTGTGGCCTCCACTAAAGGCAACAAAGTTTGAATTATAGAAGATAAATAAATCCCAGATACCTGCTTCCAGCCAGCCTCCACTGGGAGCTTGGGTGGCTGGGGGCCGTGGCCAGCCTGCAAACAGTCATCAGCCCCTCACCCAGGTTGGCCAGGCACCCCAGTGGGGACCCCCACCCTGAAGGGGCTGTGGCCAGCCTGCAAACAGCCATCAGCCCCTCACCCAGGCTGGCCAGGCACCCCAGTGGGACCCTCACCCTGATCCAGGAAACCCTTCAGGGCAAACCAGCCAGCCCCCACCAATGCACCAGGCATATAATAAAAGGGTAATATGCAAATTGACCCTAACAGCAAAATGACTGGGAATGACTGGTCACTATGACACACACTGACCACCAGGGGGCAGACGCTCAATGCAGAAGCTGCCCCCTGGTGATCAGTGTGCTCCCACAGGGGGAGCTCTGCTCAGTCACAAGCCAGGCTAACGGCTGCAAGCACAGCCGTGATAGTGGGAGCCTCTCCCACCTCCATGGCAGTGCTAAGGATGTCTGACTGCAAGGGGGCGCAAGGCAGGCTGAGGAGCCTCCCCTTTCCCTGAGTGCATGAATTTCATGCACCGGGCCTCTAGTTTTATAATATTTTTGTATAGCTCTGATGCTGGTTTGCTATTATTATTGCTCAGGTGGTGATATCTTCCTGGAATATCTGTTAGGAGGTTCATGTGGGAGACAACTAAGTCAATGTTTTGGTTTAATTGTCTTGGATTCAATTTTATGTGGCACTCAGATTGGGATTGTGTATTTAGCTTTTGTTTTTCTCATTCAGTAGAAATTAGCAGCTGCAAAGCCTAACAATTCCATTTTTTGCTCCATGCTGCCTAACAGTTTGCATATCTGACATATATTTATGTCTCCACGTTCAGCCCTGTATTCTCTCCTATGGAAGCTCCCATAGCTAGGCCTCACAACCTGACCCCCTAGGTCTAAATGAGGGTGTGCTGCTGCTTCCTGCTGAGTGTGTTCTTGACTGTGGAGAATTCTGCCCTCTACTGGTTCTTCCTTAAAACTGCAGCAACTTCCTCTGCACATTGTGCTTTGCAAATAGAACTTTCTTCCTAGTGGAGTAAATTTCCCAAATTCCTTATGGCTATCTGAGCACATAAAATTATATAATAAAATAGGTTGTGGAAGTGTATCTTATATATCATACTACTATATTCCAATGGTTCCGGACCTTTCATGCACATAATAAAATAATATATATAAAATTAGACTATGTTCTAATTAATAGAGTCTTGCAATTGCTATCGGTACTGTGACATGGTTGTCATTAACTGTGCAAGCATGAACCTGGACACAGTTGCTCACAGTGTCATCACTTCTGTGGAATTATGCTCACTGCTGATGTTCTATGCAATGAATTGAATTGACATGTCCTCAAAAAGGACACCCTCTGACTTGGCACTGAAACGATGAATTAAGTCCACAGAAAGGTACAGAAACAGCGTATCAGGGCATAAGTTTGATATCACTAAGGCAAATACTCATTGTTGTAAGGAAAACTGCGCTCCCACAGGGGGAACACTGCTCAGCAACAATTTCAGAGAGGAAGTGAGAGGAAGAGAGAGATCGATACTCAGTTCTTACTAATAGTGTGGTTTTATTTTTTTTATTTATTTCAGAGAGGAAGGGAGAGGAAGAGAGAGATAGAAACATCAATGATGAGAGAGAATCACTGATCGGCTGCCTCCTCCAAGACCCCCACTGGGGATTGAACCTGCAACCTGGGCATGTGCCCTGACCGGGAATCAAACCGTGATCTCCTGGTTCATAGGTTGACACTCAACCACTGAGCCATGCCAGCCGGGCCAATGTTTTATTATTAAAAGGATTGCCTATCACTGTCTGAGCAGTACAGCTGAAGGCAGAAAAGAATTGCTTCAACATAGGGGTAATGGGGGACATTTGTAATACTCTCAACAATAAAGATAAATTTAAGAAATAAATATTTTATGGTACTGGTTGAAGAACGATTGGAAGACGTCCAATAACGCAGAGCTAAAGCTCTAGAGTTACGTTTCAGCATAGGTTATTACCTTAGCAGTTCCAGTCCTGCTGCTTTGCAAATCACATGCTCACATTACACAGTCCAGTGTTTGTTCATATATAAACTTACTTGAAATTAAATGGTCAAAATCATTTGAAATCATATTGATGTTTACATATATCTGTACTGTTTTTCAACTTGAGAGTATTTTAAACACAATGGTTTCATTTTGTTTACTAAACAAATCCAGCTATGTGGTAGCATAGAATTTCCTGCATTCTTTAAATATTTTTTACTATTGCCTATTTGGGATATATAGCTTCCCTTGCTCTGCCCCATCCTGGTAATGTTTTTTTATTCATATCTTAATTAAAAAAAATACAGAAAAATACCTTCATCATGCCTAGTAAAGCAATTCATAGGAATGAATCACTGACATTCTCAAGTCTATTTTTATCTATGTTAGCGTTGCTCACTAATGGTGTTGAAAAGCCTTAAAACTATGAATAATAAGCAATCCATTCAAAATATTCATATAAATAGATAAATGCAAAAAAGGATGAAAATAATTTCTATCTAGGGAGAGGCTGTGTGACCCACTCAAGCCTTGAATAAGACTATTATTGAGGCATCAAACATAATTTGTTAGAAGCTTCCTACTGTCACATTTATAACACAATTTTACTTTACTAGACAGCTAAAGAGCTTTCATCCATCACGAGTCTCTCCTCTCTCTCTCTCTGTCTGCCTCTCTTTGTCTCTGTCTCTCTCTCATTTGAAATATAAGCCTCTTCTCCTTTCTCTAGGCTAAGGCATACTCTTCCCTCTTCTTATGTGTGTCATGACCCTTTCTCTAGAATATGTGTATAATACAAGTTTTATCTATCAAGTTATCTTTCTTCTTCTTTCCAAAAATCTCCCTTTGTCTTTTTTTTAAATATATATTTTATTGATTTTTTACAGAGAGGAAGGGAGAGGGATAGAGAGCTAGAAACATCGATGAGAGAGAAACATCGATCAGCTGCCTCCTGCACATCTCCCACTGGGGATGTGCCTGCAACCCAGGTACATGCCCTTGACCGGAATCGAACCCGGGACCCCTCAGTCCGCAGGCCGACGCTCTATCCACTGAGCCAAACCGGTTTCGGCGTCCTTTGTCTTGATTTAAATTATTTTTCTTCGGCATTCTGCTCTGTCCTAAGGTTTCCAAATGTTATTGTCAACATATAGTGTTATCATAGAGGATTGTCATTGAAATAAAATGTAATAAACTATACAAACATGCAGAAAACTATTAGAATTCTACCCACCCATCCACCATTTATTTCCAAGGATTTTAGTACCATCTTAAGGCAGAATAATTGGAATGCTTATCTGCATGTAGATTTTCCTTTTATGTTTGCACTTTTTCTAGATAATTGTTTTAGAATATTCCTGCTAATTACCATATGTCTCTGACTTGTGTGTTTTTGGCTCCTATGAAAACTCATGAACACATTTTATCCTACGGAAACGTTAAACACATTGAGATCTGCAGAAGGAGAATATCATCTTGACCCCAGAAAAGCTAGAGTGCATCTTTCAGATTTTGTGTCTATGTAAACCCAGGTCAAAATGAAATACTTTGACATGAACTTAATTAAGGTCTTTCATTACCCTTTCCTGTGTAGTCTCTGCTCTTTATCATAGTAATTCACTTACTAAGTTACTATAATCAAGCCTTACTTGTCTTTTTTGTTGTTGTTATTGTTGTTAATCCTCACCCGAGATGTTTCTCCCCATTGATATTTTTTTAGAGAGAGTAGAAGGGAGGGAGAAAAAGAGAAACATCAGTGTGAGAGAGACACATTGATTGGTTGCCTCTCTCATGCTCCCTGATCGGGGCCAGGGATTGAACCTGCGACCCAGGTATGTGCCCTTGACCAGGAATCAAACCTATGACCCTTCAGTACACTCGGCTGACACTAACTACTGAGCAACACTGGCCAGGACTACTTTGTCTTTTTTTTTTTTAAACTCACTTAGGATCCTAAAGGCATCCCACATTCTACAGTTCATTACAGTTATATCCCCTGAGTATTTATCACCACTCCCATATGTGGGAGAATTCTCTCCTGAGTACGGCATTATCTTCTTTTATTCCATTCAAGTCTTTACAGAAAAACTGCCTTTTTACTCTTACCATCTGGGATGTCAGCCTAACCTGACAATAGTGTGGAATCTGTGTAAGACGGCTCAGCCTTTTGTGCTGTAGACATCCTTTCAAAAGGACTCTACCGGCAAAGAGTTCAGCAGACCTTCACAATGCCCCTGCCTCACTCACTTCAGTCACTGTCATAGTACAGAGAAGGCCCTTTCACAGTTGAGAAGTTGAGTTTGTAGAAATGTGCATCACACCTCAGTTGCTGCCTTTGTGCTTCTTTGTCCATTTTCTGTACCAACAATTCATTACCACCCGTCCTTTCATCATAAAGAAAAATTCACATTGTGAGGATGACGTGAGGGTAGTGACATGGTTCCTTACACTGATGGGAACGCTCTCCCAGGGGGCGAGGAATCTCCACTCCATGTCTTTGGGCGCCGAGGAATCCTTCCCACGGGCGGTGCTCTGATGCGCACTGCGATCCCTCCCTCACACCCTCTTCCAGTTTCCTTTCTTTCATTGACTTTATAAGGAAACTGCAACTTCTCACTATATCTAATGGTACTTAAAAATAAAGATTTTATCTTGGTCATTTTTTAAAATGTACATAAGGAGCGCTTTCTAAATGAATTTTCTACATATTTCTAACAAAAATAAGAAAGAGTAAATGAGGAGAATGTTCGAAGTTTGTTAAAGGTTTTGTTTTAACTCTTAAAACCTAGGTACAAATTTATATGCCTCACTGAATTTTCTAAAATTACATAAGCAATTTATTTAGCAACAAACCTCCATCTCTCAGCTACAAATGTAAACTAGTGACTTAAAATTTTGGGGTCTTCCTGACCTTAATGGAAGGTGCCTATATTAAAAGTAGATGGCCCTGACTGGCTTGGCTCAGTGGATAGAGGGTTGGCCTGCGGACTCAAGGGTCCCAGGGTCGATTCCGGTCAAGGGCATGCACCTTAGTTGTGGGCACATCCCCAGTAGGGGGTGTGCAGGAGGCAGCTGATCGATGTTTCTCTCTCATCGATGTTTCTAACTCTTTATCCCCCTCCCTTCCTCTCTGTAAAAAATCAATAAAATATATTTTTTAAAAAATAAATAAAAAATAAAAGTAGGTTAGAGCTTTTGAAGTTCACAGATTGCCTGGCTGTAAGAGCCAATGGGATTTTCATTCATGGTACCGTAGCAAACAGAGAAGTAGTTCTTAACAGGGGCAGGAGCACCGCCCCCACCCCCCCTTCCCGGAGAGGAAATTAATGAATTAATGAATTACTTTCCCAGCGGCTGTTTGAGGGTCCCGACTTTAATCAGCCTGCCTCTAGGTGCTGACCGCCATCCTCCCCTTGGGGACGTTGATGGATCTTGACACACTCTTAGCTAGAGGGAACCACTCGGCACAAAGGAGGCTGGGACCATCACAACGGTCTGAGGGACAACTAGGAGCTCAGGCCTAGCTGATCAACAAAGTTCACCTCCCACATGAGACCATAATGCCAGGACTTGGAAAGGTGGCTGTTTTATCTAATGCATAGAAACCCACACAGAGAGTGAAGAAAAAAGAAGAAATAGGAATATTTTCCAAACCAAAAAAAGAAGATAAAACTCCAGAAACAGATCTTAATAAAATGAAAATAAGTGATTCACCTGATAGAGATTTCGAAGTATGGATGATAAATATGTTTACAAAGGTCAGGAGAACAATGCACAAAGGAAGTGAAAACTTCAACACCACCTCCTGGATGCCTGCAGGCATTGGCATTCCAATCTATGAATGAGCCAAGAAGCAAAAGGGTTGGCTTCCCACTGGGCCTTGACCAATGGGGATAGACATTGCTTGATAAATATTTGCCTCTTAATTCCTGGAGTGAATAATTCTTAAGATAAATTCTAAACAGTTCCTCAGATGCTCCTAAGTGAATAAATCCCCAACTGTTCAAAGTGGTGAAAACTTTGATAACACACCCTTGGATTATTTTTTCTTCCTCCCTTATATCTTTTACCTCTAGCCTTGGGATAATTTCCCCACATAAACTATCTACATACAAGATCTTCTCTTAGATTTGACATATTGGGGAAATCTAAAACAACCTCTACTTAGAATAATGGAGATACTTTACTCCTTTAAAAAAAAAAGAATTTCATGGTCCCGGTAAGGTCGGGACGACCCCGGTGAGGTTGAAACGGCCCCCGTGAGGTAGGGACGACCCCGGTGAGGTTGAAACGGCCCCCGTGAGGTAGGGACGACCCCAGTCAGGTTGAAACGGCCCCGGTGTGGTAGGGACAACCCCGGTGAGGTTGAAACGGCCCTGGTGTGGTAGGGACAACCCCGGTGAGGTTGAAATGGTCCCGGTAAGGTCAGGACGACCCCGGTGAGGTTGAAACGGCCCCCGTGAGGTAGGGACGGCCCCGGTCAGGTTGAAACGGCCCCGGTCAGGTTGAAACGGCCCTGGTGAGCCTCAGACGGCCCTGGTGAGGTTGAGACTACTCCAGTGAGGTTGGGACAAATAAAGGGGACCAGTATAGACTGATGAACAGGGGTAGATACAGAAGCAGAGCAACATTGAACAGAATGTTAAACTACAGTGGGAAGCCTGGGGAGGGTTTGGGGGGGGGGGATTAAGAAACCAACTGAAGGACTTATATGCATGCATATAAGATTAACCAATGGACACAAGACACGGGGCGGGGGGGGCAGGGGGAAGGAGCCGGGGGAATGTCAAGGGGGGGAAAAAAGGAGACATATGTAATACTCTTTGTAATACTTTAAGAAATAGAAATTATTAAAATATTAAAAAAAAAAGAATTTCAGATATTAATTTAGCTGCTTATTCTTTTTATAAGGCCAATTCAACTGTAGAATTGACATTTAAAAACACATGCCCACAAAGAACTTGTATGCATATATGCATAACCCATGGACACAGACAATAGCGTGGTGAAGGCCTGGGTTAGGGGGTGGGGGAGGACTGGGAGAGATCAATGGGGGGAAAAGGGGACAAATGTAATACTTCCAACAATAAAGATTTAAAAATAATAATAATAAATTAATTAATTAATAATAAAAACACTCGCCCAGCCCGCGTGGCTCAGTGGTTGACCTTCAACCTATGAACCAGGAGACTGTGGTTCGATTCCCGGTCAGGGCACATGCCCAGGTTGCGGGCTCAATCCTCAGTGTGGGGCATGCCGGATGCAGCTGATCAATGATTCTCTCTCATCACTGATGTTTCTATCTTTCTCTCCCTCTCTCTTCTTCTCTGCAATCAATAAAAATATATTTCTAAAAACCACACTATTAGTAAGAACTGAGCATCGACCTCTTCCCTTAGCTATGTTCCATTACAGAAACTGTCCGAATGACACCGATGCAGCTCTGAGCAGTGGAGCACTTATTCTTGGCCGAAGTGGAAAGCACATGACACAATCCCCCTTAGAAATACTCGTAGTACAGAGAGCAGAGCTAGTGGGAGAGCCAAGAAATAAAGCTGATTTGAGGTTGAGAAGAAACTGATCTCATCAGGGAACCACATACTCCCTGAATTTTTAAAAAGCAAAACATCTATTTGTTTGTCTTAAAATCTCATATCATAAGCCCTGAGTAATTTATGCAATTATAATATTCTACATCCTAAATGAGATTTCACAGCTCCTCATCCAAGAGAAACAAGTCTTGGAATCATGTTACTCTGAAGTCCCTAAATAACATAAAATTCAGTTCACAGAACCACATTATTACTGGGAGAATCAATAATTTTCCCAACAAATGAGTTTAACGAAAAGATTTAATTTAATCTCCAAGTATATGAGGGTAATTCTGGCTTGTTTTTTTGGTAACTATTACCATACTTATTTCAGGTTAACTGCATGAATAATGTCATCTAAGCTGCTTCTAATGATTGATCTGTGTAATAAAAAAATTCTTGTATGCGCCTTTCCTTGGAAGATATTAAAGAACTTTGCCAGCATTCGTCAAAGTCCCACAATTTGTACCACGAAATGCTCAGAGCAGTCAGCTCTGGATCCACATGAGAACACACAGTTTGTACAAAACCCCAACGCTCTGTAGTAGGCACAGGTGTGGCAAGATTTCTCATTAGACTTTCTGACCTCCCCTTTTCCTTCCTGCAGGTCCTCCCATGGCCAAGTGCTCTCAGGCTCTCTCCTGGCTTTTCTAGTCTATTTCACCTCTCTCCTGCTCCTCTACCTTCTTCCCTCCTCCCCACACCACCTCCCAACACTACTTGTCTGTGCTGCATACTGTCTTATCAGCTGTGATTGTGTAGGAGGGCAATCTGCTTAAGCAAAGGCACCAGTTTCCTCCTTCCAACAGAAAAAACAAACAAAAAAAAAGAAGTACACGATCCCAAGGTCAGTATTTTTTTAATGTTTTTTTAAAATATATTTTTATTGATTTTAGAGAGGAAGGAAGAGGGAGAGAGAGATAGAAACATCAATGATGAGAGAAAATCATTGATTGGCTGCCTCCTGTATGCTCCCCACTGAGGATCGAGCCTGCAGCCTGGGCATGTGCCCTTGACCAGAATTGAACCTGGGAACCTTCAGTCCACAGGTCGATGCTCTATTCACTGAGCCAAACCAGTTAGGGCCAAAGTTAGCATTTTTGAAGGAGCCACGGTTCTTTGGCAAAAAGAACACACACAAAAAGTGTCAGAATTTTCTGTGAAGCCTTCTGTTTAGGACTGTGTGCGTCTGTGGTATAACCAGTGCAAAATGCACTTACATTATTGTCAGTCTATTTCTTGTTTAAGAAGCTGTAAGAGTGCACGGGGCCCCAAGGAAATGGCAAAGCACGAGGTTATAGATAGCAGAGCTGACGTCTTCTATCATTCCTTCTTGACATCACAGCCGATGGCTGTGGAAGAAAAGTGGCTGCAATTTGCAATCTCTCTCCCATTCCCCCTTTGCCAAACATTAACCAATTCCAACACTCTCAGAGCAGAAATAAGAAAGCAAGATCCAGTCCCTCAAATATTGGGAAGGGAAACCGATTCAACTTGCTCGACTTGATAACTGTCCACATTACTAAGAGCAAACAATCATGTCCCCTCCTGACAGGTATGAAGCCTTGACATTTTGGCACCGAATCGAGTTTCTGTTTCCGTGACGAGAGATGTCCTGCTCAGGGGGATGCTTAAAACTGGTCAGTGGCTTGGCAAGCCTCAATTCACTTTTATTACTATCAACCTATATAATCTTATTTTTTTATTTTAAAATGAACCTTTCAGAAAAACCATCTGCTTGTTTTTCATTCAGCTTGGAAACAAAAGATGTGAGGCATAGAAGAGACTCTCAAAAAGACGTAATCACCTGCCTGTGTTACTGCCAGGAAGACAGACAGCCCATGAACCCTAAACCCCGGCTGGCTTGAGCTCACATAGCAAGGTGTGGGCCCTCATGAGAACATACAGTGTGGACAGTTCTCTGTGAGCTTCGTGACAGCTCTATACACACAGGCTGCCTTTCTTTTTTTAAAAAATTTATATTTTTAGTGATTTCAGGGAGGAAAGGAGAGGGAGATAGAAACGTCAATGATGAGAGAGAATCATTGATTGGTTGCCTCCTACACACAGACACACACACACTCCTCCCCCCTACCCCTGCCCCCCAGCTACTGGGGATGGAGCCCACAGCCCAGGCATGTGCCCTGTGACCTCTTGGTTCATAGATCAACGCTCAACCGCTGAACCGTGCCAGCAGGCTGCCTTTCTTATTGATGAGAACCCTTAGCAGAAGAATCGAGTACATTTTACTTCCATCCATCAGTGAAAGGCCTTGACATTTGCATGTTCTCCTTAACCCTTACTTTTAAACCATCTGCATGCGCCTACAAAAGCTCTTATTTAGGTCTTTTACTGGGACATGGGAACAGTAAGAATTGGCTTTTAGATTGTGAGATGCCCTCTTTGGCCCTGTTCATTTCTTCTTATAATACAAATTAAAATAGAAAACGATACATACTACAGGCTAGCGGGGGTTATCTACATGTAAACAATAATTTTAACTAGAAGGGGTAAGTGCTATAAGAAAGATATTATTGGTGTCACATTGCCATGGGAAGCATACCTTTCTCCCCAGTGGGGTTTCTCTACATTTCTCATTCTAAAGAGTTGTCATTGCTAGGACTTAGAACTCCATTCAAAGTTACTGAGCAAAAGCCAGCCAGATTAACTTCTAAGGACATGGGTGTTTTTTTAAGAGCTAGAGGACTATGTTTCAACTAGATAATCTTTAAAGTCCTTGCAAGATATATAAATAAAATGCATTGGTTTTGTAAGACTAGAGTCCAGGTCCTACTCCTGCCCCATGACTGAGATAGTATGTGAAAATGACCTAGTTTCTTTCCCTTCCTTTGGTTTGGATTGTAAAAAAAAAAAAAAAAAAAAAATCATACATAAACAATTGCAGAACCTAAACATACACACACACAACCTGAAAAATGTTAGCATCAAATAATAGCGCAATCTCACTTTCAATAAAACACTAGCAACTTAAATTCAAGTACATTTAAATGCTTATGCACCTTCATCTAGTATTTTACTGCAATAATGCAAAGTACTTTGCTATGAGAATATCCTGAAAAAAAATATGATGCAAATAGGTCTAATATGAAAATTTATTTGAAAATCTCAAGAGATACTGAAAAGCATCTGATAACTTTTATCCTATAATTTTTTAGGGGAAAAACATGTTAGAAAAGTAGCAATAAATATGTAATTCTTCAATATGACTTCTAAAAATTCTACCAGTGGTTAAATCTAAGATGTATGTCTATTAAACTTAGGAACAAGGAAATTATCTGTCTTATCACAATTATAAGGAAAATTTTCCTATTGAAGTTTATGGCTAATTCAATAAGACATGATATGTATAGCTAGCAGGCCCAAATACAACCTTTTTCAACTTTCCACTTAAATATCTATGAGAACTCAGGTGGAAAAAAGATAAAATTTTATAGAGTTAAAACTATAAAACTCTAGCCCATCTGATCAACCTATGAACAAGAAGGTCATGGTTCAATTCTAGGTCAGGGTTTTGGGCTTGATCCCCAGTGGGGGGCAGATATAGATGATTCTCTCTCATCATTGATGTTTCTATCTCTCTCTCCTCCCTTCCTCTCTCTGAAATTAATAAAAACATATCTTTTTTAAAAAACTATAAAACTCTTAGATTAGCCCGAACCAGTTTGGCTCGGTGGATAGAGCATCGGCCTGCAGACTGAAAGGTCCCAGGTTCGATTCCAGTCAAGGGCATGTACCTTGGTTGCAGGCACATCCCCAGTAGGAGGTGTGCAGGAGGCAGCTGATCGATGTTTCTCTCTCATCGATGTTTCTAACTCTCTATCCCTCTCCCTTCCTCTCTGTAAAAAATCAATAAAATATATTTTAAAAAAACTCTTAGATTAGAAGGAAAACTAGGATTCAATTGTTATAACATCCAAATGTCAAATAAAACATTAGCAAATTGAATTTTTAAAAAAAGTTCCAAGGATCAGATGAGAAAATAAACATATAATCATCTCATTTGATCCCAAAAAACCAAAAACAAACAAACAAACAAACAAACAAAATCTGAAACATTCAAGAGAAAGAATAGGTGAAAATTTGGAGATAACAAGTCAACCAATTTGATTGTTCAAGGAAAGACAGATGGTCTAATAGTTGAAGGAGGACACATGATCCAGGAGGAACAGTGCAGGGTGTGTGTGTGTGTGTGTGTGTGTGTGTGTGTGTGTGTGCATTTCAAAGATGGGATGCCCTTGAACATGTTTATAGGTTGATTTGGAAGGAGCAATAGACAGAGGAAGGCAAAACAGAGGAGCTTTTGATGGAGTGAGATTCCAGAGGAAACGGGGAAATGGGAGGAAATGGTATCAAATATAAAACTTTGAACAAAAGATGGGCTCAATCCACAAGGAAGAAAGTAAGAATGGATGAGTTTAGGATAGTAAGTTGGGAAAGTCAAGTTGGTTCACATATATTTCCCTCTGAAGTAAGATGTGAGAGCAGAGGGCTGAAAAGTGTTGAATTCAGCCATTAGGAATTCAACGGTGACCTGTGAGGTGATGGTGACACAGGATCCAGTGAGCAAAGGGGTGACTGGGTGTGGGAATGTGGCAGCAGGTGCAGATTTTTCTTTCAAAGACCGAGACTGAAAGGGGAGTAGGGAAATAGAGTGGCAGCTAGATTTTCAAAGAAAATCCTTCAAATTTTAAAATAATTTTTCAGCATTCAAGAATCACCATACACTATGGGCGAGGGTATGTCATTAGCTGACATATGATGCAATCTGGGGGTTTTGTTGTTAACAGAGACACCAGGCACTGCATTATGAAGGCACAATCAACTAAAAATTATCTACCTCCCATCCAAAGGAAATAAAAATTGGCACCAAAATTCCAGCTAGTACATAAATGTAAAAAGCTAAAGGTTTCTCAGTAGTCCTTTCAAATCAAATTTTTTTCTAAGAAAAAAGGTAAGTACTGAATGAAGCTCCTCATTCTCTATAATAATCACTTCCATTTAGCTCTCTTCTACAATCCATAAAATGGGCTTGTCTGAATAGACAAACATGGGGGGGGGGGTGGAATCAAAGACAACAAAACAGGGTTTGGAAAGCTACGAAATTTCAATTTAGCAAGCGATATGGATTGCTAGCAGGCCCAAATACAGCCTTTTCAACTTTCCACTTAAACAAGCCTGTGAGGACACAGGTGGGAGAAAAGATAAAATCTCATCAACTTGGATTGAAAATCAATCTATCCCAAAGGTTTTAGAGAGATAGAATTTGATGGGGCAGCCCACATAAGCTTTATCAGAAATAGAGCAAACTGCTGGCAACAGAAAAAAGTCATGGGGAGGGGGTCGTGGCCTCTCTCGCCCACTGCCTGTGTCTTTATTGGAAAGCTCCTGGTGAGTATCAGAAAACCTAAATTGCTTTACCTCTGCAGAGCTGGGCTTGTTTTTGAAGCTCCTGTAATGCTGTATTCTCCTCCATCTCACCACTCCACCAATTCCTAAACAGTCTTTAAAGTCCACGACTCCCTGAAAACAACAGTCTAAATGTATGACAGGGGCCAATTATGGAGAAGAAATCCTGAATGGTAGGTCCATAGAAGCCTAGTGAAAGACTATTGAAATACCAAACAGTGTAGAGTTGCAAGACTATCCCCTAGTCCCACAGAGACACACTGGGGAGGGGGTGGGTAACAATGCTAGGAGCTGGCACCTGACAGTGCTCTTATGCCAGCTTCTTATGGTTGTTAGAAGAGGTTGCTCCCATGCAAACTGGGCCGAGGAGCAATGACATTAGCAACCTCACCAGGGCGGGGCTATGGGAGAGAAGGCTTGGAAGACCTGAGGCTTGCAAGAAACGCTGTCATGTTGCGATATGCATGCTGCGATATGCCTATGCCGAACTTTAGGGTTTGTATAAAGAGGAAGTGTGGGGAAGGGGTGGGCAGAGAGCCCAAGATGATGCTTATGCCTGTGAAAAAGGAAGCTCCCTAGAGCCACAATTTTCAACCCGTGTGCGGCGGCAGGCACACTGGTGTGCCGCAAGAATTTTTAAAACATGCAAGACCTGGCTATTTAGTCAGGGGCACCGACCTCTTTTCCCTTCGATTTTCAAATTTAAAAAGTGACCACAGCCAACGCAGTAATAGCCGTCCAGTGTATATGAATCAAAATTATATCTATGTTTTGTCAAATCAACAAACAATATATCTTTTTTGGATGCGTCGCAGAATTTTAGTAATTAATTTATGTGTGCCATGAGGTGAGAAAGGTTGCAAATCGCCGCTCTAGAGTACCGCGAATGGGCACCTTAAATGGAGAGCCCCAGATCTGAAATTGAAAACGTCTCAAAGGAGGCAATTTTGGCAAAATGCTGGGAACCACACACAAGGCTCGATTTGTGTCCTCCCTAGGTACATGCTCTCTGCCTTACCTGGAGCCTCTGGCCAAATGTTTCAGGGGCCTCAGCAACATTGATAGGTCCTGTTGGTGGCACTGTTGAGCTTGGAAAACAGAGCAGCTCAGCAGACTGGGCAGTGAGCCCAGCCAAGGCCCTGACCAAGGGGTGCCCACCAGCCCAAGAGCAGTCCACTCACGCAGGCAGGTGGAGCAGGTGTCCCTGTCTTCCTTAAGTCAGTGTCGATGTGAGTGCTGCCAGGTGGAGCAGTTCTGTCTGTCCCGCAGTGGACAGACACCTCCTGTGGAGCACACCAGGATCACAAGTGAAACGGAAGTGGGCTGATTGCAATTCCAACTCTTTTTTTTAAGTTAACTATATTTTAACCACAAATGCTAAATACTCAAACCTAAGAAGCACAAAAAGACACGGAGAAGCTGTGTCTCCGGGAAGCCCCACCATTGACCATCTTTTCATTTTCCAGCTCATGCTCACACCTCCCATGAGGTTGGCTTCCCAGGGCTGCTGCTCTACAATGCCCAAAGGACTCCCATGCCAAGAACTCCCATCTGCTCTGCAATATGCTTCCCCCTCCACCTCTACTCCTTCCAAATTAGGTATATGGATGGGGCTCTACTCTCGAATGTGCTCTACTTTCTCAAGTAGGAAACTTGAGGGATGATCCTTGGTGTCTTTCATCTATCTCAGCTTGTCTATACTACAGGTGGTAGAAATTTTATTAGTTACTGATACTAAGAAAGGCATCCCCTCCCTATCTTCTGGAAGCTTGACAGAGAGGAAAGAAAGGGATTTTAGGCAAAAATTATGACACAAAAGCATGAAGGAATGAAGAACATGGTGACCTGGGGAAGGATGAGTAACTTGGGGTGAAGAGACTATATGGTGTACAGAGAATGGGGCAAAGAGAAGGAAATGAGAATTAAGGGGAAGGATGAAGTTAATTCAACCTGTTGCAGCAAATTGAAACGGAATTTTTGGACTGGAACACACGATGTTCCCCTGGGCAGACTGGTTCCTGGGCTCTTTGTCCGTCGGAGTCGAAGAATGAATCCTCGGACGGAAGGTGGTATAGCAAAGGTGGAGATTTATTGAAGAACAAGTACAGATTCCCACATGGGGAAGAGGAAAGAATTTCACAGCACAGACTCCCACGTGGAGAGGGGGAAAGAGTCCCACTGAGTTCCTTTCTCCTACAGCTTATAAAGGCTGTAGATCTTTGTGCTTTGATATCCCCTCTGATTGGTCACTATTCCCTTGGACTGGTTACTATAGTAACTCCTAGGCTCAAAGGTTGAACCTCACATGGGACATGTGAAGTTCTTCCTTCTTCCTTCCTTATTGTTTTCCTATTTCCTTTGGGCTTGCTTCTGCTCCTTCTGGATCAGTGGTTCTCAACCTTCCTAATGCCACGACCCTTTAATACAGTTCCTCATGTTGTGGTGACCCCCAACCATAAAATTATTTTTGTTGCTACTTCATAACTGTAATGTTGCTACTGTTATGAATCGTAATGTAAATATCTGATATGCAGGATGTATTTTCATTGTTACAAATTGA
This sequence comes from Myotis lucifugus, assembly GCF_000147115.1. Lineage (NCBI taxonomy): Eukaryota > Metazoa > Chordata > Mammalia > Chiroptera > Vespertilionidae > Myotis > Myotis lucifugus. The sequence goes on from NW_005871492.1 coordinate 594,348, forward strand.
ACATAATTAAAGCATAGTGATTAATCACAAAAACAATATGTAATTATATATGTGTTTTCCGTTGGTCTTAGGCGACCCCTGTGAAAGGGTCGTTCAACCCCCAAAGGGGTCGCGACCCATAGGTTGAGAACCCCTGTTCTGGATGAAGGGCTTCCTCCTCTTTATTTTGTAAATATAGACCTTTTGCTATTCCCAGCTCCCTCATTCTATGGAAATGTACCTGTTGCAGCTTTTCAGCTCACCTATTCTATGGAAATATACTTTCTGCTGCTCTGCGCCCTGTGTTTCTTCCATGGTCCCCTTAATTTCTAAAATTTCCTAAAGCCTGTCTTTTCCACCCCTAAAAATTCCTGTTGCACCATGATGGAGTCAGTGTCAACAGGAGAAGAATGGGTTCAAGAAAGATCCCTAAGGAATAATCCACAAGACTCAAAGTTGCACATGAGCTCTGCAGCCTTTGTGTAGGAATGAACCCAGAGAAGGGTGACATTCCCAAGGGAACTTGACAGAAACAGATGCTTACCTTCCTGAACACAAAGTCCTGGGAACTTTATTTCTCATTTGGAGCTGGGGAGGAAGTTCTTGTTGTAGGCGGCAGAACGGCACCAGGTGTCTGACCCCATGGGGTCAGACTAAACCTGGGTTCAACAACCTCAGTATTTGGATGCTGGCTAGGAAAGAATTCAGAATAAGATTCAAATTGTAAGAGGACATTTACTGGGTAAATTACAAAGTTATAAGAAATGGGCTTAGCAAACAAGTTCTAGAGGTAAAGGAAGGGCCCTTAGTGCTTGGGAATGAAAAAGCTAATGGCAATGTGCCTGGGGCTGGGAAGGTGGGAGAAGAAGGGACGGAAGGGAAGAGAGAGGGAAAGGCATGGGCATGGTCTCAGGAGGGAGAGGGCCCTGGGTCCTCAGACCTAAGGGTTTTAAGGTCAGAGATTTTAGGGGAGGCCCCAGGGAAAGATCTTAATAGAATATTCAGTAGTTTTCCAAGTGTGTCCATTCAGGGTTGTGATTAATTGGCTGACACCAGGTCATTATCACACATTGTATGCGGGAAACATATTTATACGTTTTGGAATTTTTACATGTTTTATTACTTTTATTTCAATTTCCAGTGAGTTTTCCAGTATTTGTCTGTTTAAAATTTAAGAAAAATAATTCAGTATACATTTTATAGTAAATCACAAAAAGTTTCATTGAAAAAAAATATGTAAAACTAAAGTTATCGTAATTTTACTGAACGTTGCCATTTGCGCAAAAAATTAGCAAAAATGGCCCACGCCACCTGTTAGCGCTCGATAAAAACTACCCGCAAACAATGTGTTCAATGCAGCTGGCCCTGAGGCTGGTTTTGTTGCTTACCTGGGTCTGAAACTGAAATATAATTTGAGGTATAGATGTTATTTCTAGGGAGGAATGTTCAGGGGGTCCAAACCACAAGACCAGAGATATGCTAGGGGAGAGAAGTCACTCTGGGGGCGAGGTTCCACCCTACAATTGATTGTCCTTTGCTAGGCACTAGGGCTTTCCTTCCTGTTGAGCTTCTGTACCCAGCTCATCATTCTTGCTCTGCTCATGTCTATCTAACTGCCTACAACAGTCTGAAAAATATTGGATAGAGAGATAAGAAGAGCACCAATTACAAAAGAAGAAGAAAAAACATAATATGAGCTCTTTAGACTTGTTATTTAGACAGTTTTTTAATTGAATTTATTGGGGTACCATCTATATATATAAAAGGCTAATATGCTAAGTGTCTGACTGTCCAACCAGTCACTATGATGCGCACTGACCACCAGGGGCAGACACTCAACGCAGGAGCTGCCATGACGCGCATTGGCCAGCACCACTGACCTGTTGCCAACAAAGCAACACTTGGCTTCCCCCAAGCGAGACACAGGCCCCACCACCACTGCGGAGCAACACCCCATGAAATCGCAGCCAATGCTGCCAAGATCCCATGGCGCAAAATGTGGCCCACAGCCCAGCCCAGCCTGGAAACGGTCACTGTGGGCTCCGGGTAATGACATCACCTAGCAATGCCCAGCTTCCTCTCCCTAGCAACTAGCCTCCTTGCAGTTTCTTCAGCCCAGGAACACAGGTGGAAACATTTTACACTTTAAGCAAACGTCTGTGAAGCATTTTCCTGTGCCTCATCTCATTTGATCATCACAGAAGTCCTGGAGTAGGAAATAGGAGACTCAGTGGAATCCTATTTTCTTTTCACTAGCCGGAAAACAGAGATTTAGAAAGCTTAGAAACTTGACCCGACTAAAAAGAAGTAAGAAATGGTGGACCTTGAAAATGACTTCAGATTTTCTCACTGTGCAGAATATAGTCAAACACTGCTGCAGTTATATATTTTACCCTTTGTTCTCCCTGTGTGATCTATAATAATAATCTACTTCATGTTGACATTTACTGCTGTGTTGCTGACAATTACCTGAAAGAGAAGTTGGGGTGCTTCACTGGGCTGGAAAAAGTTTAGCTAACGCAGAAAGCAGGCCTAATTAAACAAGTTTATTCTATGTATATAAAAGGCTAAGTTGACTTGCGCGTGCACAATACATATAAAGCTCTTGCTGGCGCCAATTGCATGCATGTGTTTCCATCTGTCATTGTTGATAGTGAATTTGGTTGACACTTCTATTATAGAGAAAGGGTGGATAGGAATATTAAAATATTTCTTCTAATTAATTTCCTTTCAATGTGTAAGAATTCATGCATTGGGCGAGTCCAACCCCAGCAGGTCCAGGGGTCCCCAAAGGTGTGGACGGAGTCGGCGAAGAATGAATGACATGGAAACTGGGTTCAGTTCATCAGCATAGCGAGGTTCTCCCTCCAGAATCTCCAGCGAAGTTCTGGTCAGGATCTCCAACCAAGTTCTGGTGCCATGTTCTCTCGCTAGGTTCTCCAGCCAGGTTCAGTCACCAGGTTCTTTAGCCAGGTTCTATCCAGGTTCTTTTGCCATGTTCTGTCTAGGTTCTCCAGTGAAGTTCTGTAGCCAGGTTCTGTCCAGGATCTTTTGCCATGTTCTCTGGCTAGGTTCTGGTTAGGATCTGATGATGATGTGATGAGGATCTGATGAGGATCTGATGAGGATGTGATGTTTATTGTCTTGTTACATCCGTATTTATACCAGCCAATTTTAATCTTGTCAATTTCTATTACAAAGGTTAGGGCGTTTCTTATCTCCATTCCAGGGAGTAAAGATTATGTAGCTTAACTACCCGCCTGGCACTTAATTAAGGGGTTGTATCCCCTCCCTAACCTCAGGGAAAAATCCCCACCTGGGGAAAGAACCTTTCTCGGAGAGGTGACCTTGGTTAAAACACATGGCGCTAAGGAGAGCAAACATATTAAGAACAATATGCTATATATGCCAGGTCCCTTGAAACATATGCTGTGCAGATGTTTCTTTCCTGCAGCGACTGAGTCAAGCAGCAAGGATGGACTGGCTTCCGGCAATGCATTGGGCCACTAGTTGGTTAATAAAATTATATAGGTTTCAGGTGTAGTATCCTACAATACTTCATCTGTATATGTATTGTGTGTTTACCCCCCAAGTCAAGTTTCCTTCCATCACCATTTATCCGCTCTTTACACTCTTGTATCTCCCCCTACTCCCTTCCCTCTGGCAATCACCACACTGTTGTGTCCAAGAGTGAGTCTTTTTTTTCTTAATCTCTTCACCCTTCTCATCAGGGCTCCCCTCCCACCTCCCTCCCTTCTGACAGCTGTCAGTCAGTTCTCTGTACCCATGAGTCTGTTTTGTTAGTTTATTTTATTCATTGTGGTAGGGGCAGAAATAGAATATTGGGGACTAGCTATAGTTATAAGAAATATTAATATGGTCTGTTACACCTTGATTGTTTTGTTCTAATTAAAGAAAGCATATTCTAACCTGGCTGGGAATTGCATGCCAGGACCTGGGAGTCAACCTTGGACCTGGGAGCCAATCTTGGAATGCAGTCCATTATAATGGAAAGATTAACAACCTTGATGCCCAAACAATGGAGTCCTACCACAGCCCACAATGCCTGTAATACCCATTTTGCATACCTGTTCTTATTTCTTTTGCCTACTTCCCCATGTAATCCTAGTCCTACACAATATAAGTAATTGGCTTATGGGGGATGGGGAGAGCAGATTTTTGTGGATGGCCTGCTGCCCTCCCATACTGCTGGCATTATTGAAATAAACGCTCATATATGATTCAACACTGTCTCTGCTTAATTGGCTCAAGTAGTGACAGGCAGCGTAGACCCATTGGTTGTTCGGTTTCATTGGATTCCATAGAGTTTTTAAAAATACGTATCCTTCATGTGTTTTCTAACAAAGTAATATGTGTCTATCATTTGGAAAATGCTGAAAGAAGTATAATAAAGAAAATCAAAATGGCTCATGCTCCTCGAGCAGGGTTTCTCCATCTCAGCACTGCTGACATTTTGGGCTAATTAATTCTCTGTTGTCCTCAGGGGACTGTCTTGTACACTGTAGGATGTTAAGCAGCATCCCTAGCCTCTTCCCACTAGATGCCACTCCAGTCACGACATCCAAAAATGCCTCCAGAAATTGTCAAATATCCTGGGGGGCGGGGGGAGGTAGTTGTGGGGATGCATGCAAAATTGATCCAGTTGAGAACCACTGCTCTAGAATATGGTAAATATCATTGTTAACACTTTGGTCATTTACCACCAGTCTTTATGTTTTTGTAATGTAGATTTTAAATTCTGTGCTCCATTCAGGCTCCTGCTTTAATTCTCTGACAGCACATTGGGAATAAATCATATATTATTATGGATATGTCATGGTTTATGGAGCCATCCCCCAGTGTTGAAAATTAAGGTTGTTCCCAATTTTATACCATTATAAATAATGTCATGATGGCCATCCTTGTGCATCAATCATTTTCTGTAACTCTAATGGTTTCTCTAGGATAAATGTCCCAAAACAGAATTAGCAAACCAAACAGAACTGAAAGGTCTTTAAAACGCATGAGCAGAAGTTGAGGGTGGATCACACAGGCTGGGAACACAGTGTCCAGTCTATGACTCACTGCTTCTCAAAGCACACTTCTAGAAACAAAAGACATTCCTGAGTTAAAAAAATAAACTTTAAAACTCAATCTTTTCCTAATCAATCAAAAATGGAATAGATAGAATTTCTTGACTTTAATTTTTCCCCATAAATATTAATCTTCAGAACCTGCCTCTGTTTGCTCATAAAGAGCCCTAGATAGGATCAAATGAACAATTAAGAGACCGGTATTTATGGGGGATGTAGAAATGTTTTCTTTAAATAAGTAAACATATACACATACACATGTAAATCATGACCTCAAACTTTTCAAATCTAAGATATTCTGACTTGCAGGTGCTCCCAACATTGGAATCAATTGGAAATTATACATATAAATCTTTTTATTTGGCATCCATCTATTCCTGGAGGTCATGGAATACACTAATCCAAGCTGGGCTACATTTCACAGGGAAGAAGCCAATACAAGAAACAGCCCATAGGGAAAGTCAACACAAGGCAAGGAGTTTCCTGAACTGACTGATGATGGAGCAATCGAATGTCAGCGCTACTGTCACGTGATCAGCAAATGCTGCCAGTAGCTGAAAGTAAATGCCATTTCTGGCATGTGTTTGGTCTTGAATGTAATTTTGTGGGTTACAACCAGAACTACATGTAAAAGCATGTGCACATGTACACACACACACACACACACACACTATACACAGTGTGACAAGATGAAACATACTTTCTTTTTAAAAAAAATTTCTTTATTAATTAAGGTATTGCATAGGTGTCCTTATTCCCCATTGTTCCCACCACCACCCCACTCATTCCCTCACCCCCCTGGTGTCTGTGTCCATTGGTTATGCTTATATGCTTGCATACAAGTCCTTTGGTTGATCTCTTCCCTTCACCCCCAATATACTTTTTTTACTGTGAGTCTCAGTTAAAAATATTTCAAAGCCACTGATGTATAAAAGAAAGAGATGCAGTATTTTACTTCACTTTCTCCAAGAAGTAGATGTCAAGACAGAATTAAACATACAGGAGATGTATTGGTGGAAACAACTGTGCAGGGGAAAGAGGGAGGGAGCAGGAGAAGGCAGGGTTCAGACTGAGATGCCAGTCTGGCACCCCGAAAGGAGAGAGGGCAGGAAGGTGGTTTGGGCAGAGAGAGCTTTAGCCCACAGTGCAGCTTACAACAGGTAGTCTTGGCTAGGCTGATGAGGATGGCAGAGCAAATTTTGTCTTCTAGAGCAGCTCTGTGTTGGGCAGATGATCCAGCAAAAATTACCCCCCAACCTGGGAGGACATAATCTTGGCATGAAAGAGATGGCAGATTCTGAAATGTGACTTTGGAGACTGTCTACCCACTGAGCTTCTGACACCAGGTTCTCCTGAAGGTAGATCGGTGCCTGTCACAACGGAGGTCAAGGGAAAACTGTTTCCGTATGTTAGATTTGCCGGCACCACAGGTAGGAGTCTGGGCTCTGGAGACTCCATGGCTTCAAATCCCAGCTCCAAGGCCAGGACTCAAGTGAGAAAGGTGAAACCCCTGGGCACAAAATTTAAGGAGGCCCTGACTCCCTGAGAGTCACTTGCATAATTCAGATAGTAAGTACTTCCTTAGATACTATGTCCGGGGACCTCACCCTAGTCCAGGCCTTGCACACCTGGGTCATTTACTAGCTATGTGACCTTGAGCCAGTTACTTACCTACTGTTTTTTCATCTGTAAATTAGAGTGAAAAAAAGGCACCCTACTGTTGTGAATATTAAATAAGTCAATGAATATGAACACTTTGGACAGTGCTTGCCGTCTAGTGCTGATATTAAGAGTTGGTTGTTGCCCTAGCTCAGTGGTCGGCAAACCGCAGCTTGTGAGCCACATACGGCTCTTTGGCCCCTTGAGTGTGGCTCTTCCACAAAATTCCACGTGTGGGTGCACACGTACAGTGTGATTGAAACTTTGTGGCCCACGCGCAGAAGTCGGTTTCCGGCCTGGGTGAGTCTATTTTGAAGAAGCGGCGTTAGAAGAAGTGGGGGGGGGTGTTGGTCAGTTGGGCGACCGGAGACACGGCGCAGGGGGCCTCGGGATACGCAGCAAGGGGAGGTACATTGTTTTGAGGTACGTTCGCTGAGGTCGACCCCTTCCAACTCTCCCATCCACACTCGTCTATCTGAAACAAGTATACAAGATGAGTGTGGATGGGAGAGTTGGAAGGGGTCGACCTCAGAGAACGTACCTTAGATTGAGGACGTTTTTAAAAAGCCCCCTTTTAGGAGGAACCCCAATTTAAGTTAAATAAAAAAAGTACCCTACCTTTTATAGGGTTAAAGTTTTAAAAAAATTTGGGCTCCCAAAAAGAAAATTTCAAATCATTGGAACTGGTTGATTTTTTGGCTCCGTTTGACTAATGAGTTTTGCCCGACCACCTGCCCCTAGCTGGGTTTGGTCTGCTTGATAGAGCAATTGGGCCTGTGGGACTTGGAGGGGGTCCCTTGGTTTGATTCCAGCCAAGGGCACATGCTGAGTTGGGGCTCAATCCCCAGTAGGGGGCGTGCAGGAGGCAGCCGATCAAAGATTCTCTCTCATTTGATGTTTCTAACTCTATCTCTATCTCCCTCTCCTCCTCTCTGAAATCAATTTTAAAAATTAAAAAAAAAAGAGTTAATGCTTATATTATCCTCAGTATTACATTCAAGTTTAAAATTAAGATTTTCAGGCACACACCCCCCACCCCAACAATTTTGATTCAGCAGGCCTGGGGTCGGGTGGAAGAGTGTGTCTTTGCAACATGCTCCCTTAGTTATTCTTACCCGTGCCCAAGTCTGAGAACCACTGACCACTCCTCACTGACCACTCCTTTCTTACTCCTCAGCCACTCTCATTTCAGTTATCTCATTATTGTCCAGGTACCACATCAATGGCAATGAAGGCAAACTGTGCCAGGTGTGTTTCAGCCCAAAGGAAGCTACCTGGGAAGAACCCAAGAAATGCAGGGTCCATCCTCCCCCCCCCCACCTCCAACATGACCTTGAGCAGGTGGAAGTCACTTCATCTTCAGCCATTAGAAGTAGGTGGCCTGAAGTCCCTTCCCAGGGGGCATGCCTCCAGTCTGTGTTACTGTAGCCCCATCTGAATTGAGCTCTTCAGCTTTATCCTCGTGTATTTCGCTGTCTGATCCTCTGAAACCACCTCACAGAAGCTCCTGGAGAATGCAATCACTCAGCTATTCATGGTGCTCCAGATCATGACAAGGAGGGGCTTTGTGAGCGGCACCTTCCTTTCACATGTAGAGATGCTTCAGGTACACGGCTGTGAATGCCTCCAAGCCGACTGGCATCAGTCCCCCAACAGTGCCCGCGCCCATAGCTTTGTAGTCTGACATCCTCGATACGCAGCCGGCAAGAAGTGCACAGGTGCAATTTCAATCGGGGTTTGTGTGGGACAATAGCTTCTGATTGAGGTGCCATCCCACCCGGGTGAGAAATCGGCTGCAGCATAATCAACAACTTTGTATTAAATGTTAGCACCACTCACCGGCTAACTTCCGTTCTGAAGGGGTCTGTTTAACATGGAAAACACAAGCCCAAATGCTGGAGCAACTGAAATGCTCTCTGCCTGACTCTCAAAGAGGGGCTGAGGCAGAACAAAAGCCACCGTTCCAAACAGCCTGAGGAGGAAGTCGCTGGGGCAGAAAACACATCTCAACCTGGCCATCGATTCAGGCTGTCAGCCGGCATTCACTCCAGGTCAGGGTGTGCCGGCCCAACTCAGTGGGGTGGTGCTGGTCCTGGCAGGCAAAATGCTACCACAAGTAGTTGTCGCTGTGATGTATTGAGTACTGACTAGGCACAGCATTTCACAAGTGCATTATCTCCTTTACCATCATGACAACCTTATGAAGTTGGTGTTATTATCGTTACATAGATGGAATTCCTGAAGCACAGAGAAGTTAAGTAGCATGCTCCAAAATCATGAAGTCAGAAAGTAGAGATCCCAGGTCCATGTGGCCCCCCGAACCACAGTTATGTTGTAAAGGGGTGCATTTGAACAGAATAAAATAAAAAAGTATGACATGGTTCCGCCTCTGTGTCATGATATACAGTTGTAGAAAGCATCAAACATACAAGATAAAAATAAGGGGCAGGGAGTCCGTTTTGAAAAGCGCACAAATTCTGCAGGGGTAGAGAGAACATCAAAGAGAAGATGTAATTTGTAAAGTAGAGAGGGCATCCTGTTGCCGATCCATCTTGTTATCTAAGCAGGACCAGGAAAACTGTAGACCTGGGGCCTGAAACTCAACCCAGCCCAAGGGGTGAGTAGCATCCAGACCCAACTGGGTATTAGCAGCTAGTAAAAGGCCTTGGGATGAATAGACCTCGGCAGTGTCTGCCCCAAAATGCTGTAATCCAAGAAGCAGAGTGTCCTGGTGTAGGACAGGGAGTTCCACGTGAAGGGAATAAAGAAGGGATTATTTATTTATTTATTTATTTATTTATTTATTTATTTATTTATTTTTCCCTATAGGAGAGGAAGGTTCATGAAGTGGATGAGAGGAAAGGCTGGGTTTATCCAAGTTTCTACCCATCACAAGCTGTGTAATCTTGGACATGTTACCTGATTCTGTTTCTTCCTCTGGAAATTGAAAAAAATAATGGCACCTAAGTCATATAGTGGTGGAGAAGAATAAAATAATTCTTGGGAAGCATTTGGCACTGTGTCTGAAATAGGATAAATACTTTATAAAGTGTTGCTATTATTTTAATCATACATAGGACATAGTGAAAGTTTTCAGAACTGGAGAGGTCAGTAAGGGGGGGAGGGAAGCAGATAAGGATGACAGCCTGGGAGAAGTTGGTGGCAATGACATGTACCTTGGATGGTGGATCACAGGCATGTGGTTGGTGGGGAATTAGTAAGTACTATAACAATTGGTTCTTTAATATGTTCCAGGTTCTATTTTAAGCACTACATGACTTGATTCAATTATACCTCATCCCAACCTCTATGATATAGGTTAGACTATAGCTCCATTTTACAGATGTGGAAACTGAGGCTCAGAAACAGGAGGTAACTTGCCCAAGGACATAGAGTTAATAAGGGGTGAAATCAGAATTCCAAAGAGACATCAGATCATCTACATATTGTCCTCAGGTTTCTATTAAATCCTTGGTTCAGAATTATTTTGGTTCCTCTATCAGGTATTGGGGAGGACTTGGGTCATGTCTAGACTCTAAAGTCTCTTTAACCACTAACAATCCCTGCTACCCAATAATATGACATTAGTGTGTTAGGATACATTTGATCTAATCTCACCTGATGTATCTAGATTACACACACTTTACCCATCTCAACCAGTATTCATTCAATCCCTCATTCAGCCAATGCCTGTTGTTATGCCTTTTTTCTACATTCTAGATACTATTCAGGCCATAGGGACTCAAAGATTAATAAAATGCAGAGGCAGAGAGCTGGTAAATAGAAAACCTTAGAACATTCTTATAAATGCTGTGATGAGAGCATTAAAAGATTTTTGTGTTTATAGGGGAGGATCCTATAAAGGGGAGGCAGTCAAGGGCCCAACTGCCTCTACTTAAGAGCCAGCACACCATCTCCTGCCATCTCTGCCTGATCTGTGCCCAACCCTTGCTTCATCCTCCAGGCCTCCCATTGACGTCAGCTCCATCCCTGAAATTCCTATTTACATTCCTCTGACCATCCCATGTTCAAATTGTCCAGTCAGTATTGAAGGGAATGAGACATATACCCTACCTTCAAGGAATTTATAATTTTACAATGTGTGATAAAGCACAAAGTCAATATTAAATAATCTGAAAAAATATGAAGATTTGACTGTTATTTATGGTCCTGATGGCTAATAGCTCCAAGTGCTTTTGAGCTACTCTGATAAAGGGATCTCGGGGTTACCAGTACTCTCAAGCTTTCTTTTATTGTTTCATTTTATTGGAGCAGAAGATTTGCTGCCATTGGTTGGGAAACTTCGCTGCTCTTAAACAGAGAAGAAGACAGCAAAGAACTACTGAAAGCTCTTAATTTAAATTTTCTGAAGTGCGGCAGGAGAGATTTCATTTTCTGATGTTTGATGCTTCTTATAACTTGATCAGTAGCGATAAGCTATCCCACCGACTGGTGGTCAATGAACACTTGCTGAGCCTCTATATCCTGGTAACCACAGGGAAAGATGAGAGAAAGCCATAAATGCACATGCATGATTGGTACGACCACCATAACCAGTTCATACCATCTGTAATCAAAGTCAGGATGCGAGTCTCTAGTAAGTTTGGGGAGAGAGACTCCCTCCTTTATGCAAAGGCCATATTTATGGGTCAGATTGACAGTCATTGGGAAGACTGCTTTGCCTCGAACATCTACTGAACTGCTGCTGGAAATTCCACAATTAGCCTTCTCCCCCCTTTATATCCTGCCCTTTTCCTCTGTTAAACTCAAGAACTTGAAAGCTATAGGCAGGAAGTTATAATCAGTTCAGTTTGGGTCAATCAACATGTACTGAGTGTCTCTTTGTAGACCAATACTATGCTAGGCTTAGGATACAAAGATGAGTTGCATAACTTGATTAAAAGACCCCATAGTCTAAGCAACAATTTTCTAAAGCCAACCCAAGGAGTTCAAAAGATTGCCACTGAGGTCCTTGTTAAATAAAAATAAACTTCCCTAGGCTTCATCCCAGAGAATTGATTCAATAGATGTTCTCCCCATGATTTTGCTGTGCAGTCTGAGTTAGAATTCACCAATCTAGGATAGGGACAAAGACATCCATAAAATAAGTTATTATAATTCAGTGTTGTAAATTCTACAATAGAAGCACCGATAAAGTGCAATGGGGGAAAGCAATTAATATGAACTAGGAGGGTGGAGTGGGAAATCCACAGGTGAGACATGTTCAAGACTGGCAGTGATGGATGAGTGGAGTTCATTCCGTGGATAGGGTGTGGGAGAGAAAGGCATTTTGGGCAGAGAGAAAAGCTTGCATGCAGATGCTTAGAGGGAAAGTACTTGCACGTTCAGTGGGCAATTTAGTGCCTGCTGTGCTCTCAAACATAGACAAGCAGGATATGAAAGAGATGTGGACAAAGGGGATGAAACTATGGGAGAATTAACTAAAGGGCTCAGACAAGAAGAAAAAATACATTAAGCTATTAATTTATTTTGTTTTTTTATATTTTATTTTTTTCAATCACCATTTATCCTCTCTATGCCCTCTACCCACCCTTCTCCCCTTCACTTCTCAATCACCACACTGTTGTTTATGTCCATGAGTTCTCTCTCTCTCTTTTTTCCTTGTAATTTAAATGTAGACCTATTCATGTGTTTACTTATTCACTCTACAAATATATATTGAGCATTTGTCAGACAAGGACCACAGGGCAGTAGAGGGGAGAATGGAGCCTTGGAGCATAGGAAGGGAAGGGAGGGTGCTCAAAGGTGACCCACCTATTTAATGCAAATTTAAATGCAAATTATTGAAAATATTGGAACTAGAGACCTAAGACTGGAGATTCCTGAGATGTGGCTAATTTGTACCTGAATATAGGAACTGGAATTAGATAGATAATGTGTATGAAAATCATTTGTAACTACATATTGCTACACAGATATTTAGATTGCTGCATACATATTCAAACAAAAATAGAGTGATGTGTGAAGTGTGAGGGAAGATTGGTCCCAAGACAGGTCGTTTACAGAGGCTAATTTATTCCTGTCAGATACTTTAGAACCATGCACTTCTAAAAGCAGGAGTTGCCTCTATCTATTTGTCAGAAAAGAAAGAAGCTTCAGGTCTAATGTTTGGTTCTTTCTCTATCAAAAAATCTTCACCCCAAACCATAGACACTGATTCTGCTCAGAAAATCTCATTTGCCCCCAAGTGAGAGATTTTAGCCAGGGAATTTATGCTGTTAAGCATTTCCTTTTCTTTTCTTTTCCTTTCCTTTTCTTTTCTTTTCTTTTCTTTTTTTTTTCTCTTCTATTCTCCTCCTCCTCCTCCTCCTCTTCCTCCTCTACCTTCTCTCCTCCTCCCTCTTCTTCTTCTTCTTCTTCTTCTTCTTCTTCTTCTTCTTCTTCTTCTTCTTCTTCTTCTTCTTCTTCTTGTTTTCTGCATTTCACTCTTTTTCTTTTGTGGGGAGGGAGTGTAGGCTTTATTGGTGTGACTGATAGTCCATGACAAGGTGGGTCTCTGAAACCCTCCTTTGCTTCAGGACACCTGGGATGGAAATGTGTTGGACGAGAGTCTCAATGATTAAGCATTACAGCTGACCAGTGTCTAAGGTAACTCAAGCTACCTTCACAAAATAGCATAGTCCAGGTGGTTTAAACAATAGAAATTTAAGTTATGACACGTCTGAACATAGTGGAGAGAATGAAACATGGTTAAAGAAGTTCCCAGGGCAAAAGCATGCCACCACTTATGGCTCATAGGAAGGGTGTTTTGCTTGTCCATGGAGGCCATGGAAAGGTTTTAACCAGGGGACTGATAAGTTGGATTTCTATTTTAACCGAATAAGAGACCAGGTAAGAGACTGGGACGAGGGTGCGGACAGTAGAAATGAAATAAAATGGATGGATTTCCCAAATATATTGAATGTACCAATGATAGGATTTAATGTCAGACTGAATGCTAAAAATAGCTGATTCTGGGTGGTGGAATGGGAGGATGAATTTTAGTCACCTCTTTTTTACTTGGATACATCTTATAATTTTTCTACAATGAACATTGATTATTTCAATAATTCCTTTAACATTTTAAAAACTAAACAAAGGGTGTTCTTCCTAAATACACCAAAAAGGGACAATGAGATTGTGTACAAGGCACATCCTGGAGAAACAACTACCCAATAAGAAGATTACTCAAAAGAAGAGCAAAATAGGTGAAGCAGGAGAAAGACCAGCTGTCGGCAGGTATAAGCAATTGGAATCTCTGTGTCTCTGTGTTTGGCTAGGGCAGTGCTCGCCAGATTTTTGTTTTCAGCATTGGAATTTATTCTTCCAATAAAATCTACACAGAAGCCCTGTGTATAACAGAGACCACAGGAGCACGGCTCTGGTTGAAGGGATGGGAGGCCCTGAGCCCCGCTTGCTCCATTTATGCCTGAGGGATCCTCCTCTATCTCACCCCCAAAGAAGACTGCACTTCTAAGAATGAGATCAACAATGGTTAGGCCTTTTCTCTTCTGTTTTGTTTGTTGTTTGTTTGGCTTTAGGGAGTTGGGCAGAGGCAGCTCCGTTTGATGCATGCGATATGTGGGTGACAGACAAAGCTGAGTAGAAGCCTGGCTTCAACCTTTAGTCCCTCACAGCCTTTATTGGGCACTGACTAGAACAATGACTTTTGAAGGCAGCGCAGCACTGATTAAACAGATGTCTTAGCCTGGAAATCAGGAAAAAGAAACCTTTCATCTTTCAAGGAAAGGATAGACAAGTGAGAGAATGAGAACATGAGTTGCAAGCAAAGTGCCTGCCCCAGGTTGGGCTTAATCTTTTGTTTGACGCCTGTCATTGCTAAGGACATCTCATCAAGTCACGGTGCCAAGAGAGCAAGAGCAGTCCAGCCAAGGTGAAGGGGCTGGGCCACGCGGGCAATCACTACCTCTGTCTGTTACCGCTCAGACAATGAAGGGATGTAATTGTTTCTGCCAAACTGCGTTTGCAGCACAGCTCTCTAGCTTATGAAGTAAGGATGGGGAGCCATACCTTTTAGACTGATTTGTCTGGGAAGGGGTTTGACGAAGAACAAGTTCATGGGAGATTAGGTTAAGAATGCATTATAGTTCCATCTCTCCCTTGAAAGGGCGAGGGCTATGCCCTCCCCTCCATCTTGCCTGTATGCTCCATGTTGGGGCCACGTGTGGCCTTCTTCCCGGAAACCCAGGCCCCTGCTGGCCACGCCCGGGATTTTAAACTAACCAATGACAATCAAGGGAAGTGCGCGCAGTAGATATGACCACATCCTGTGTAACAAGACCCGGCTTGCGCCTGGCCAATCGGCAGGGCCCACAATCCCCTCGCTCCACCCCCCTATTAAAGCCGGTTTTTTCCGGGGGGGTGGGGGGGGGCACTCTGTTCTGGTTGCTGGGCCGGCCAGGAGCAGAGTCGCGCTAGCTAGCCCCAAATAAAAGGACCTTCTGCTTTTGCATCGAACTGGCTCCCAGTGTGGTACTTTGGGGATCTTGGAATCTGGGCATAACATCCCTCCCTCTCCCTCTCCCTCCTCATGGTTTCTGTGGCAGCTGCCTTGTTCTCTCATGACTCTGCACTCCTGGCTTCAGGTGATACACCGGGGCTGAGTATGGGCCCAAGCTGTGTTGTATTGTACCCCACGAATCACAGAAGGATGCCTCATGAAGTCGAATTAAAGAGTCACATTTATTGCAATCCGGGACTATGAGGGGGCCATGCACTCCAAATCCCACAGTGCCCTCCCTAGCCCCAACATCAGATTCATAGGCAAAGATCACAAAGGTATTGATTACATCCCAGGGTTTGGAATGAGAAACCTGGTTTGCAAAAAGCAGTTTACAGAAGCAGACTTAAGCATGTTAGCTAAATTATAGTTTTGGGTCTCCGGATCACTGAGTTGACAGAAATACATTATCTAGAGCCCTCGGGTCTTGGGACCACTGAGTTGACAGGAACACTTTATCTGGAGCCATCGAGGCAATTTAGAGTAATTGTGCTGACCTGGTCTTGGGACCACTGAGTCAACCGGAACGCATTATCTGTGGCCACTGAGGCAATTTAGGATAATTGTGCTGTCCTGGTTCCCAGGTACAGAAGAATGTGCTTCAATAACCAGTAAGATCACAATCAATGGGATAGCATACATAAGTTCAGAAAATCAAAGTAACTTTTCTATTATTACACAAAACAAATAAGTACAGAAGCCAAACAGCAGGGTTAAAGTTAAACTATAGTTTCTACCTGAGATGATTGCTACCATACTTCAGCTGGACCAATCCTAGCATTTCAAACACAATCATAGTATATTTCTCCAGGGATGGCAATCTAATCCATGTTGATCCTATGAGTACCTCCCCAGGGGTTTCTAGATTTGAAACCAAAACATCAGTTAATCTATTTCAGGCAATGAAAGAAATAAGCTTTAAAACTTTATCTCATCTTTCAGTAGGTGGAGGGATGAGGCATTCCT
Organism: Myotis lucifugus; assembly: GCF_000147115.1. Classification (NCBI taxonomy): domain Eukaryota; kingdom Metazoa; phylum Chordata; class Mammalia; order Chiroptera; family Vespertilionidae; genus Myotis; species Myotis lucifugus. The sequence continues at coordinate 610,566 of NW_005871492.1, forward strand.
CCTGTGCATCCACACAGTGGAATACTCTACAGCTGAAAAAGGAAGACACTATTGATACACACATCAACTTGAGTTCATTTCAAAGACACTATGCTGGCTGGGGGAAGCCAGTCCCTAGAAGTTACATACGGTATAATTCTGTTTATATGACATCCTCAAAAAGGCAAACTATAGTGATGAAGACAGTGGTTGCCAGGGGTTATGGGTGAGATAGCATAATGCAGTTAGGGGATTAAGAAACTGTTTTGTGTCCTGATTGTGGTGGTTACACAAATTTATACTTGTATTAAAATTCACAAAATTCCTAAATACTTTTCACAAGAAAATTTTACTGTATGACACTTTTTAAATTAAATTTATTAGGGTGACATTAGTTAATAAAATTGTGTAGGTTTCAAGTGTAAAATTCTATGATATGTCATCTGTACATTGCACTGTGTTTACCACTTAAAGTCAGCTTTCCTTTCGTCCCCATTTATTTGATCCCCTTTACCCAGCCTTCCCTTTTCCCTCTTTTCCTCTGGTAACCAACCACACTGTTGTCTGTATTTATAAGCTTTTGTTTGTTTGCTTGTCCTGTTTGTTCAAGGACATCTGTTGCTTTCTTTCTTTTTTAAATCTTTATTGTTGAAAGTATTACATATGGCCCCCTCCTCCCCCATTGACTCCTTCTAGCCCCGCCCCTTCACCACCCTATTATCTGTATCCTTGGGTTAAGCATATAAGTTCTTTGGTTGATCCCTTTCCACCTATCCACCCTCCCAACCCTCCCTCTGAGATTCCGCAGTCTGTTCTATGCTTCTATGTCTCTGGATCTATTTTGTTCATCAGTTTATTTTGTTTGTTAGAATCCACATATGAGTGAGATCACATGCTACTTGTCTTTCTCTGGCTGGCTTATTTCACTTAGCATAATATTCTCCAGGTCCCTCCATTTGGTCTCAAAGGGTAAGGGATCCTTCCATTTCACTGCTGCATAGTATTCCATGGTGTAAATGTACCATAGCTTTTTTTTATCCACTCATCTACTGATGGGCTGATTCCAGATCTTAGCTATTGTAAATTGCCCTACCATGAACATAAGGGTGTATACATTCTTTCTGACTGGTGTTTTGGGTCACTTGTTGCTTTCAGTTTTATATCCCACATATGAGTGAAATTATATGGTTCTTGACTTCTTCTGTTTGATTCATTTTGTTTAACATGATATTCTCAAGATCCATTCATGTCGTCACAAATATCAGTATGTCATTTTTCTTATGACTGAGTAGTATTCCATTGTATATATGAAGAAGTTGTGGTATAATACTTTTAAAAAAAAATTTCAAAACTGTTAAAAAGAAAAACTTGCTCACATACAAGGAGAGATGGTTGATCCACAAAAGATACAAAGTAGAGAAGATTAAAACTGCTGAGAAGCAGGAGGGTACGATTGGTGAACCAGAGCCCTTTTGGGCGTGGTCATTCTGGTCACTGCATCCTCATCCTTGGGTTCCATGAGACAATCTGACACTCTTGCAAGAATTTCCCCTTCCCTATTTAAGCTCGTCTAGCCTGGCCATCTCATTAGCATGCCAGAGTCCTAACTGACTTAGTGAGAATTCGCTGGTTCAGTTTGGAGTTGAAGTGTAGCTTTCCTCTTACAGGATAGGGAATAAAGAGCTGCTTCATGGATAATGTCACCTTGGCATTCAGAGGTTTTGCCACATGGATAATAAAACCCACACTCCAGATTGCTGAGCCACTAACCCTTGCCAAAAAGTCTCTCTCCCTAAGGTTGCCATATAACGCTGTGGGAGCTCATTAAATCTAAGAAATGTATTAAGTGGCATTTATGGTTCTACAGTTTAGCTGACCATATGGGGATAGTTTCCACAAAGCCTGCCAGGAAAAGTCCCATGTTAGTAGCCTGCTAGCGGAGTTTTCTTCCAGGGTGAGAAGTGGGGGGGAGGAAAGTCCAGTCTACACAGAGACCACTTGTTCTTCTTTTCTAACTCCCAAAGTGATAAATCTCTGGGGCATCCTACCAGCTTACATTATTCCTCATGGAGATCTAGTCTATCTCACCTTTAATTCCACCGGGACCAGGTACAGTGAACATATCCTGTTTTCAGGACTGCACTTTTCATCCCTAGTACCAGGGATAAAACAGGGTGTTCATTTACATGCTTATTAATTTACACACCAACCATTAATAAATTTTTGTCCTTCCATGAGGTCAGCACTTTGCTAGGAAACCAAGATGAGTGAGGCGGTGGTCAAGGAGATCACAGCCATACGGGGAAACAGGTTTCCCAATAACTACCTCCACACAGGAGGCAGACCAATAATCCGAAGTGACACTCAACAACAACAAAAAACCCTTCACATCTACTTAATTCTCTCTAACTCCACTGCCACTCTGCTACTCCAGGCCGCTGTCAGCTGTCCCTCTCCTAATTGATCCCTCTGCTTCAAGCTTGTTCCAATTCGGTCATGCTCCTTCCCAGAAAGTGACCTTTCTACAATGTATGTCATGTAAGCATGACTGTGTGAATCCCTTGATGAGTTTCTTGATTAAAATTCTATGGTGTCTTGTTGTTCTTATGACAAAGTTCAAACTCAACGTGGTCACAAGGTCCTGCAGGATCTATAGTCTAATTATGACTCTAGCCTCAAAAATTACAATTTCCCTTTTACACTCTAAACTCTAGCTAGAATCAACTTCTTTCCCTTCTAGGGACAGACTAAGACTGCTCTCCCCTTCTGGATTTTGAGTAAACTCTTCCTTATTCTTTCTCTCTTTTTTTTCAAAATATATTCTTATTCATTTCAGAGAGGAAGGGATAGGGTAGAGATAGAAACATCAATGATGAGAGAGAATCATTGATCCGTTGCCTCCTGTATGCCCCACACTGGGGATCAAGCCCACAACCAGGGCATGTGCCCTGACAGGGAATCGAACCGTGACCTTCTGGTTCATAGGTTGATGCTCAACCACTGAGCCACACTGGCTGGGCTCTTCCTTATTCTTGGTACACTTCCCCTACCCACCCCATCTATCCCCCAAAATCATCTTCTCTTGTATTACTTTCACTTATTCACAAAATACCTTCAGGACTCCCACCCACCCTCATAAGAGTTCCCCAAACACCCTGCTGCATCTTCCCTTCCATCGCTCATTGCTCTGTGTTATGACTATTTGCTTATAAGGGCCTGGGCAGCTGCCACACTCCTGGCACCTGACAAGAGGGCTTTCTTGGCACATTGGATGAGTGAGCAAAAGAAAGTATCCCCCCAAGCAGCGCAGTCTAACAACAGAACCCCCTTTCCAAGAAGACCATCTCCCTCACTTCCTTGAGAGTGTTACTTCATTGTTGCTCCAAGTACTGCTACTCTGGAATGGAGACTATTCCCAAGAGCCTGCAAAGGCAGCCCATCCTGAAATTTCTTCTCACCAGCTACCCTTCCTCCCACATAAAAAGAAGAGGTTTCAGCACCCTCTTTTGGCATATAATTGAGTCCGCCATGAGCTGGAAATACAAATTTTTATTTTCTAGCCATCTGTCATAATATCGGAAGGCACAGGGTTTCATCTAATCCGAAAGATTATATTTTCCAACAGAGAACGTGAAACATTCTTGCATTAATCTACTTATTCAGTGTGGACTGAGCACCCACTGTGTGCGTAGTCACTGGTCCACAGTCAGACAAAAAGAGGTTTGTCATAAACACTAGACTTACTTCTATGGTTAGACAAGGCATGCTGAGGAGAAGCTGAGCGGTTTCTGCCAAGCTAGGAACTCACCCCTTACCATTCTCAAAATCTGCCATAAAAAGAACTAACCAGGTAGTGATGACTCTAGGAACAAAACAACAGAAAGGGGTTAGTTTTCACGGACCAAACCCTAATCTAGACTCCCTGTCACTGTCTGTCCCGATAGCTTATTGACTTTTCTCATAAGGTAGCCTAAACTGTGAGGGGTTTTAATTCATTGCCTAAATTTAGAAGAAATAGATTTGTTTGAAAAAATTACTTGCACATGGCCACCATTGGCTGGTAATATTATAGTTGTGACCTTTGAATGGATCCATTTCTCTCCCACCTCCACTCAGCTGTTTGGGTCACTTTCAAATCTACCTGTTTCATGTGGGCTTTTAAGGTTGTGACCCTTGTCTCAGGATGAAGTCTAAAGTCAACCTAAAAGATGTGCTCAGCCTGTACCCAGCTCACCTCGCCAGCACGCTCTTCTGCATCCCAGTATTCTAGTTAGTCTGAGTTCATGGAAGATGGCCACAATATACCCCATTGTTCCTACCTCTCAACCCATGAACATGCTGTTCCATCTACCCAGCCAACACCTGTTTGTTAAGAATGAGGAAAAAGAGTTGTGGGGCGAGAGGGAAGTCATGAGAACAAGCTGTAAAAAGCTACAGAATTTCTCCCTGGACAAGGCATTATAAACTGCCCTGCATTAGGAAGCCGCAGAACTCAGCGCCCATCTGAACTGGTGCACAGCCTGAATTTACAATTGAATTGGCTCTAGAATAAGCTCCTCCATTAAGACCAAGTTAAGGGCACTTGGTCCCTGCCTGCTGGGACTGCATCAGTTCTTCACGTCATTGCACCGAAAAAGCTGACAACAGCCTGGTGTTGTTTTGGTCATTGCAAAACTCATGCAGCTGCTTTGGGCAAAGGAAAAAGGACAGCAGAGAAGGAGCAGAGGCCTGGTGACAATTCATCCTAGAGCAAGACCAACTGTATTGTTAAGCGTTTGTTTTTTTCAAAGACATAAATTATTTTCCTTTTCAATATAGAACATAAAAACAAGTATTCTTCATTCTAAATATGGGCAGCAGTTGCGTGTCTGCCCAGTAGAGGGAGGTCTCTCACTTGCTTACAAAGATACTATTTATTACCCAGATTTACAGAGAGGAGCATGAGAAGAAGCACTTGAAAAATGATTTGGTATAAAATCGTGTCAACTAGGGTTATTGTTGGTTTGAAGTCTACCTAAATATAATAGACAGAAAAGGGAAACAGAACAACACAGCAATTAAGCTCCCGAAGACCCTTGCAAAGTTCTCTCCAGTACAGAGAGTGCCTCGGCTGCAGAAAGATAGTAGCACCTAGCCCCGTCTGAAGGAGGGCTGGCCAGCAAAGGGCCAGGTCTCCAGCCTAAGAAGTTCAAGCTAATGAGATCTAGAAGATTCCCACAGTCAGAGACGGTGGTGGTCAGATGCATTATTTTACTACAGGATATATTCTGTGAAGAAACATTTTGAATATTAATGTCCGGACTAGCACCCAGGCCTCTAAACCTACACACCCTATAGAACAGCACATCCTAATCGTCTGACTGCTTCGACGCTGACTCCTGGTGAAGTAAGCTGACTTCATGGAGTCCCAAGCCAAGGGTTAGGACAAACACAGGTCTGATGTCTTTCCTGGTCCTTTCCTCCAAAGGGTGTAACCCTAATTTCAGTCTTGTTTCTCTGATGGTGAATAAGGGTGAACCAAACAAGAAGGAAACCCAAGGAAAGCACGCACTCAGAATAACAGGGTGATCGCTGCTCCCTAAAGATGGGCACAGCTAAGATGGGTACCACAGACACAGCGCATGTGGTCCAATGGACTTTTCAAGGGCCTGTTATAAAAAGTGTGTGAGAACGAACTTGAAAATTGTATAGGCTCTGAATTATGAAGAGAGAGCTACAAAATGAAATTGAAATGTTGGCAAACAACTCTGTGTACTGGCTATGCCCGGGGCTCTGTTCTGAGACCTTCTCTCTCACTAACTCATTTGCTCCTTAGCATCCCTCTGGTCCTGTTACTTCTATCTCCATGTTACAGTTGGGGAAACTGAGGCACATCGTGGTCGGTCACTCTGCCAGTAAAGTGGCAGGCCCAGGATTTGAATGCAAGCATCTGGTTTCTGAGTCCTGGACTCTGAATGTAAGCCAGAACACTCCTCTAAATGGCGCATTTTTAATTAAAATGTCTACAAAATGTGATTCATGTTCTGTCACCTGGGAAAAACTGCACTCCAGCGCAACTCTGAAGTTGCATATATATTACATTTTAGTAAAGTTTGATGTGGTAATGCAGGAGGGGCTGGGGACTGCAAAGGTTTTTAAATGGTTCTGACCCGAGGCCCTTAGAGCCCCAAGAGCCTTATTAGAGACCTTGAGAAGAAAGTGGCACAAAGTCACAGGGGAGAGTCACTGTTTGGACTCGGGCCTCTGTGCAGGTGCCATCCCTGTTCCATGGCCCAATGACAGCCTTGCCAATCACCGTAGACTAAGGGTGGCAAACTATTTCAGCAAAGGGCCAGATAGTAAATATTTAGGTTTTGCGGGCCACACAGGTTCTGTTGCAAGTACACTAGTCACCCCTATCTGTGGAGGGGTACATTCTAAGACCTCGAGTGAATGCTTAAACCACAGATAGTACTGAGTAGATAGAAGATTCATTTTCCCTGTAGATCTTAGCAACCTCGGCATACAATCTTTTTTCTTTCTTTATTAAGTTGGGAACTTCCAGCTTTTCATTTAAAGAAAGTACTTATTGCTTCTCTTTGTCATATCCGGATTTCTAGTATCGCTACTCTTTCACTTTGGGGCCTTTTTAAGTAAAATTGGGGTTGCAATACTGTGACAGTGGATATGATAACTGAGGTGGCTACTACTAGTAAGTGACTAATAGGCGGGTAGCATATATAGTGTGGAGACACTGGACAAATGATTCACATCCAGGTGGGATGGTGGCATGAGATGTCATCATGCTGCTCAGAGCAGCATGCAATTTAAAACGTATTCATTGTTCATGTCTGGAATTTTCCATTTAATATTTTCGAATCATGATTGACCTGAAATTGCGGAAAGCAAAATCGTGGTTAAGGGGCATTACTCTACTCAGCTCTGCCATTGTAGTGCAACTGCTACCACAGATAATACATACACAGCTAATACTACACAGATAATGGGCATGGCTGTATTCCTATAAGGACACTGAAATTTGAATTTCATATAATTTTCATGTGTTACAGAATATTTTCTTCTTTTGATTTGTTTCAACCATCTAAAGTTCATTTAAAAGCCATTCGCTGCTCACAAGCCATACAAAGACAGGCCAGTAGGATTTGGCCCTGGGGTTATGGAGTGTTGCAAGTCCTACTTGGAAATCTGAGCGGTGAAGTGGTAGATGGGGAAGAGAGAAGCCTGAGCGCCACCTAGAGGCCATAAAATCTAATGTCACTCCTAGAACAATGATGCATTTTGCTCAAGCTTAGTTATTCTGGTTCTCAGACTTGGAAGTACAACAGAATTATACAGGACACTGTTTTCTGTTTTTGTTTTTGTTTTTGTTATATATATATAAAATTGATTTCAGAGAGGAAAGGAGGAGAGAGAGATAGAAACATCAATGATGAGAATCACTGATCGGTTTCTCCCTGCACACTCCCTACTGGGGATCTATCCCGCAACCCAGGCATGTGCCCACTACCGGAATCAAACCTGGGACCCTTCAGTCTGCAGGCTGATGCTCTATCCACTGAGCCAAACCAGCCAGGGCCAGGGCACTGTATAAAAAACTTTCAGGCTTCATCTCCAGAAATTCTGATTTAGTCAGATGATGGGGTGGGAAATTTATTATTTTAAAAGAATATGAATGGGAAATTCACAGTAGAGAGACCTATATGGCTAATAAATATGCGAAAAGATGTTCAAAATCATTAGTAATTGGGGAAATGCAACCTAAAATAACAAGGCACAATTTTATATGCCAGAGTGATAAAATTAATATAGCTGATAATACCATGTGTTGGCAAGGGTGGGGAGAAAGAGGAACTTTTCTTTGCAGATGCTGGGAGTATAACCCGGTCCAGACATTTTAGAGAGCAATTTAGCAATATCTGCTAAAGTCGAAGAGGCACATTAATCTTGACAAGAGCTCTTCAAATGGGTTTGCACTCTTTGGGAGGGTAAGTATCCACTAAGCTGTGGGGAGAAAATCGTCTAACTGCTTTCTATATTATTTTTATTTAGAAAAGAAAGGAGACATTTAAGCTTTGTAAGTACTTCTCACAGGAATTGATGATGGCCCCCTCACTTGGTCTGTGCATCTGTGGTCACGTGTCACAAGCAATGCATGAAGTTTCCTGAGGAAAAAGTGGAAATTCTACAACATGAAGAAATGGACAGAGGAAGACCTCGCCCCTTGGTTTACTCTCAGTGTTTGCATGAAGAAGAGTCAGGACCAAGGACAAATGAGACAATTGTGAAGAAGAAAAAAACAAAGGGTCACCCTGGCCAGTGTGGTTCCCCTGCAGAGCCATAGGAGAAAGGATAGAATAGGCAATAAATGATCAACTAGGACAGGTGGTTATCCTTAGGGGGAAAATGAAGTTAGATTCCTCCTTCGCCTCAACAATGAAATTCACTCTAAGATAAGTAAGGTATGAAGAATAGCATTTTAAAACTTTTAGAAGACAATATAAGAGAATATTATTTTGTTCTCAAGGTAGGGAAAGATTTCTTAAACTAGACACAAAAAAGTAGACTGTAAGAAAAAGACTGATAAATCTGAGCCCACTAAAATAAAAACGTATATTCAACAGGAACACGCAAACAAATTTAAATTCAAGCCACAGACGGGGAGATTTACAAAGCATACAACCGACAAAGGGTTTCATCCAGAATTTGTAAAGAACTACCACAAATCAAAAAGAGCAAAATAACCCAGAAGGGAAAAAGGACAAAGAATATGAATGGGTAATTCACAGCAGAGGAGCCCTAGACGGCTAATAAATACGTGAAAAGATATTCAAAATCACTAGTAATCGGGGAAATGCAATTTAAAATACCAAGGCAGCATTTCATACACCAGAGTGATGACATGAATAGAGCTGATAATACCAGGTGTTGTCAAGGGCGGGAAAAACCGGGAACTATTCAATGCAGATGCTAGGAGTGAAAGCAGTCCTTTAGAGGGAAGTTTAGCAGTATCTGCCAGAGTTGGAGAGGAGATGGAGCTTTGACACAAGAACAGAGGCTGGTTTTAAAGAAGCAGCAGGAGCGTGGGGAAGGCAGATCTCTCCCGGTTCTGGGTCCTGTGCTTTCTGGACCTGGGAAGCTGGGCAGCCTCCACCCAGGGCAGCAGCGAGAAGGGGCGCTCCAGAGAGAAATTAGATTTCTGTTCCAACAAGATATTTCTATGTGGTGTGGTCCTGCCCACTTCATCCCTCCATTTCCCTTTGCTGTTCCTCTTGGTACACCACCTCTTCCTACGGGAAACCCTTGGGAAAGAGGTTGATGATCAGGGATAAATTGTTTTTACCTTATAATGGGGCTTCCATCGGGCATAGGAGAAAGGTTTGGAAAGGAGAGAGGAAAGCCAGCAAGGACCTTATGGGATCTGAGGGCTTCATTGCAGGCATTGGAGGCATTGGCGGGGCGGGGCGGGGGAGGACGGAGGTACCCACACTACAGATCCTACAGACCCCCGGGAGTGTGTCCTGGCCAGTTTAGGCTGGGTTTCCAGAGTGCTGGCATTTGGTCCTCAGTTGCTGAGGTCTGGGCTGACTAGGCCCAGTGGGAAGGGGGAGGGGGAGGGGGAGGGGAGGGGAGGGGGAGGGGGAGGGAATGGAGGGATGGTTCCTCTGTTTCATTTCC